>NW_025776804.1:0-159309 GCF_021130785.1 Homalodisca vitripennis | reverse complement strand
AACCTGAGTTATTTTAGTGGCTTCTTATTTCCGGGATAAGACCTGGACTAACGTTTGGGGCTGTTGTCTGGTGGTTAAATACTCTTTCTTAGGTAGACTGGCCTGCATTCTAAGGATAATTTTCGTTGCCGTTCATGCAAAATGTTGTATGTAAAAAAGTGTACTTTTCAGGAAACAAAAAAAACATGAATAACTTTTAACGTAATATAAACTATGTGGTTTGTAATAAATAAATGTACGATTTAAAATGATATTGGTTAAGCTCAAATATACAGGGTGATTCAAAACTAAACGGCAATCTCTCGAGAGCTTATTCTATAGCTAAAAACAAGTAAAAAAGTTCATATAACCATATGCCCGGAAACGCTTCGTTAGCGAGTTACGCCTAGCGAAAGATTTCGCCCGGATTTCATAACCCTTGGTGAAGTCAGGCCGTATAAAAATGGTAAAGGTAGTTACAAAGATACAAATACGATTTGTTTTTTTTATGTTTTTATATCTTAAAAATTTATTAAAATTCGTCCCCAGAGCTGTAAATGCAATACTTTCAGAGATATCTTACGTAAAACACAAGAATTGGTGCAAAGAAATAACACATTTTTGTGTTTAACGTAAGATTACTTCCATAAATGTTAAATAAAGGTCATTTTTTTCTTAAACAGATTTGTAGAACATTTAATTCTGAAAAGATTCATGTGAATTACTTAGGAAAAAAATTAATAATAGGTATTGAAATTTAGCTTTAATTTAAAAATAAAACAGACGCACAAAAAATGCATATTCTTATCTGCATAAAATATTAACTAATGTTTCGTTGTGAGTAACAGCTGATCATTTATTCAACACTTTTTATCGTCATATTTTCTTTGCAAAGGTTGGAAATATCAGCTGATCAACAATTAAGTTCATGAAGTAATATTTTGAATAACCTTTATGGAGGTTTTTGTATTGTGGCGTGTGAAGATTGTATTTTGTGAGATCCTGTGATTATTTGGAAATATTTTATACAAGTGTATAAAATATTTATTTTTAAAATATTTTATTTAAATATTTTTATAAAAGTGTATGTAATTATCTTAGTCAATAATGGCAGATAATGTAAATGGTATGTATTGTAAAAACTACTGTTTCTTTTTCTGTGCTGCTTTCTGGTTCTTGTCCGATTTGCTGTTATTTTTCATAGTTTGTTTACTTTCTGAACTGCTACGTGTTTCAGGCAGACTTACTTTATTAATTTTCTTCGATCTTCTTTTCTTTTTTGGTTCCTCATCACTGCTAGAAACCTCACCAAACTCATTACTGGGAGCGTAAGTTGTACTCATCTGAATCCGAAAATAAAGGACTGTCACTATCTGACAATTCTTTGTAGTTTACAATTTGCCAGAGTTTTGTTTTTACTGTATTTGAAGTGTTATTTTCAATATTGGTAGTAGGCTTAGGACTTACAAAATAAGTATGCTCATTAAGGTTTGTTGTACTGTTGTTGTCGATGTTCACAATACCAAACTCACGGTCCAAGGATTGTCGAACCTCTGGTGAGACCTCATTTTCTGCCAACGCCAGTTCAACTAAGCGCCTGCCTCTGAGAGCCATAATTGATAATCTGAAAGAATACAACAGATGTAGCCTAATTACTGTAGTAAAATACTAATTAATTTTACTGAGAAAAAATGTAACTAGGGATAAATTATTATCTAATAGCCGAAAAATAAATATATTAACATTAAAACAGTATTTTAGGTATAGCCAAAATATAGTTGGTTACAAAATGATAAGCATAGTGAAACATTCAGAAATATTCAATTTTACTGATACTTTGATTTTATACGATACCGTTATGTCAGGATATGCCAACACCACGACCAGTTATCTATAATAGGCCTAACTTAGGTCTCAATAGCGTTGTGAATTCATTACTCTCAAAAGTTTTGCCCTATATATATTATCGTAATGTACTTTACAGTATCTAAGTTTCAGTTAGATATAAAGTCTTGATTAGCGCCTAAAACTTTTGATAAACTAATCTAATAAACATAAATCCTGCAACAATCAAACCCAACAAGGTAATATAATTTTATAATTCCTTATTAAACGTTTAATAAATTCAAGTACAGTTACAAAACTGTAGGCCTAAAATAAATTTAATTAGGCTTAGGACTAGGATAAATAAGCCCACTATACTTTAAAATAGTATGTTAGATGTAACTATAATATAATACAACATTAAGTAGTTTTAAATTAAGATTTTAGAACTACATAATCATTTGATTCAAAAAGTCTTAAGTATGAATTGAAACAAGCCTTTTGACAAGAAAAACTTACGACATTTTGCAGTAATAACAAACACTTAATAAAACAATTTACATAAAGTTTGTAAGTAAATATAATAACGCCCCAACACATTGGCAACATTAGAATCCTATAAAGAATCCTTTTTCAAACCAAATCAAACTAAAAATTGTTTTTGTTGCAAAAATATTCAACAACCATAACCTCACTTTTCACTGACAAATTACTTTTAGATGTCAAATCGAGCATTATTGTTATAATTTACAGTAAAAACATTACTATATCTGCCTAAAAACAAACTAGAACTTTTAACAAACAGCAGCTGAGTAAAAATAAGAAATTATACTTTAATTTCACTTACCTATTATTATGTTAGAGCTGAGTTGCCAATCAATCAACAATCCAATGACAACATGAGACAATTTGCAGGAACAGGTGGCTTGACATGAAAACATATGGCATTTTGCATTTTGCTACAGCTCTTTTTTCTATTGGTCAAAACCATATGACATTTTGACACAAGTTCCGGATAGTGAAGTCAAAAACATATGATGCAATAAAAAAATGGAAATTTTAACATAAGACATTTTGCATGAACGGCAACGATTTGTCTCGCAATAACCGGAGGTAACCACACTGACCCGGTTACTGCCTTAGATGGTTGTCGTAATATTTCTCGTTTCTGTATTGTTAATATTAAGGATGATTGTTTAATCACTTCACTAGGAAAGGCCTTATCTAATCTTACGCTATAAATGAGTTGATTCAGTGTATAGTGTGCTACACATGTTTTCAGAACATAAATCTCAACGATTTCTTTCAGGATTATGATGTTTTCAACGATTGATTTGTTGAAAAGGGGCCTCACAGATCAACGCCATGCTCTGTAATACCTTATAATGTTTTCTTTATAAAAAAATAATTAGGAAAATAATACACATTTAAAATTTTGGAAATTGTGTGCGTTGTAAGACTTGATTCACAGAAAAACAAACTGTAATTAATTCATAGAAAAATAGTCTCAAATGTGGACATCAGTTTAATTATATTAAGAAAGAATACTAGACAGTTTTAAATAATTTAGACTTTGTGGTTTAACGCGCCCTCAAAATATTAACTCTTTTGAGAAAAGTATAACTCTTATAAAGTTCCTTCTATAGACTTTCATTCTAAAACGCACACTACAAAATAGCCGTTTATAAAGTCTTTACAAGAAAAAAGTTGAGTCATTAAATATTTATCATTTGATTATAAATTAAAAATGAAGTACTACACATACATATTTACAAAACTTGAATATTTTTTCCGGGCAAGGACAAAGATTTGCTTATGCTTTGAAAAAACTATAGTTTTTTAATGTACCTTAATAATACAATTAATGAATACATAACGAATGCAACATGCTACTCTTATAGACAAAAAATGCATTGCGTTGTTCATTGTGCTCTTAGATGTATTCACAAATGTTAGGATATGTATCATTCCGCTATGTATTCTGTTATATATTATCCATATCAAGTGTTTATGTGTCTCACATATGCATGATAAGGTGTCTTGTTACCTTATTTCTTAGATATCATTTCCAACCAACATCCTCTAATTGGTTTATTTAATGATTTATTAATTTATGGATTGGAGTTTCTTAATACTTTTTTCACTTTCTTAATAACTACATAAATAACAAATAACTACATCTTCGTAATTAAGTTATATTTATACGAAAATGTTTCGTATGCGAGAGGAAACCAGACTAAAATGACATTCCAGAAAACACCACAAAACACCTTACCTTAAATTTATCAGAGTAATATTGTATCATCTTCTAAAGTTACAGAACCGTTTACTAATTACAATGGAAATTTCTCTCTTCATTTTCCAAGAATTGAAGAAGACGCTAGTAGTTTAACGTCAGTTTTACACCTCGATTACTGCCTTAGGTGTTTAAAATTCAAAGTATACCTCTTCCATATGTAAGTGATGCATTGGCTAATACATGTTCAAAGTTATATATAAAATACATATTCATTTCAATAATAAAGTGTGCTGTAAAAGTACACAAGATATATATCTTTGGAAATTGAATGTATTTCTATAGTAGAGGTTTCTTTATAATTAAATATAACGTACCACGTGGTTATAAAACACTCTATTTTGGTCTTTTAGTAATACGACATAGGCTATTAAATCTTTTTTTAAATTAACAATTTGTTAATAAGACACAGTTTACTGAACTAATTGTGAGACTAAAAAACCCTTATTCGGATTAAAGTGAGTTATTAACACAAAAAAGTTTCAACAGTAATACAACAGAAGTGTCCAATCAACACATAGTTCCCTTTGTTGCTGCAAGGTATGTATTACTGCGTAAGTGATACAAACCCCAAACCATGAGTGCATATGTCAGACTAGGGCACGCTGAGAACGTTTAATGGCCAAATTTGGAGTAAAACATAAATATTAGTATACTAGTGTATTGTACAAAAAAGTATTTACAGGTTTAAAGTTTCATAGGTTAAATTTTGTTAAAATATAAAAATTTGAATGTTTGACAACATCGATAACAAATACTTGGCTGAAAATGGCTAATTTAGTCTCTCCATATCGTTGGCTGACGGTGATATCACTATCACTTACGTGTATTGCAGGTGAATTTAAATGTTTTTAATAGAACAATTATCATTTATAACATAACGCTTGATATTTTTTTTATTCGTTGTATCTTTTAATACGACCCGCACCAAAATTTTTTTTTGCTGACGATCAATTTCATCTTTGAAAGAAAGATTTCATCACTTTATACGGAACTCAAGGCTGATTGCTTATACTCGTAAATGTTTGGCCACTAGACTAGAAAATAAGTACAAATAAATCTTGTGGTTGGGTATATAATTGTAAAAGAACGTAACTTGAGTAAGATAACTTATGGACTCTTATTAAAGAAACACCTGATATGTCCCCTACAGAAGTACACATAGAAATTTCTTATATCCATGGAAACAACGGTAGAAAGTGTTAGTATATTTAAATGTTTTTAATTGCTCAGTATTATATTCAACATTAACTCTAATCACAGTACCTCGGAGAACCACCGAACAAGGAACACGATGTAAGGCTCAGAGATTTTCGGTTAAATTTGCGCTTTGGTCGGTTTTTAATTCTCCTTGTACGACAATATAAAAAAGCTGTGACTTAATGTCGCTAGGAGCCAGCACATCATAGCAATAATTACATTGAACGTTTTCCAGTCAAAATAGTAAGTAATAATGCCACTACTGACCGTAAACTGTTGTAATATTGATTATTTGAACATGCCTGTGGTGGACGGTTGAAACCGTCAGTACTCTTTTGTAATCACTTTCAGCTACTCCTCAACAGGTTAAATATATTTGTTTCATTTAGAAGTCAGGTAATTACAAACGTTCATTATGGCAATTAAATATTTAAAATCACATAATAAACGGCAGACATTACAAAGTCCCTTAATGAAGAGTTGCGATAAATTTATAACTGAAACGTTGACTTATTGTAAATAAAGCAATATTTAGTGTAAATTGTAAGTTTTAAGATTTTAGTTTACAACCTAAATAAATATAAGTATAAATAAATCTAATTAAATGGACATAATTATTCAGAATATAGAAGGTTACTCGATTAAAAGTTTATATTTTAAAAGAATTTTCCTTAGATACTGTTCATTTATGGTTGGTTGCTTAGTTTACTTGTCTGTGTATGAATGCAGCTCCGCCAACGGTTTTTCCTAATTCACATAAATATGTTTAAATATATGGAATTTATCTGTAATAAACTAGACTGACTTTGAAATTTATTATTGCAACTTACTTCTTGTAGTTTGATCTTAGCTACAAAACAAAGCATAAAACATGATAGTTATCTAAACGTACAGTTACTTAATACAATTAAAGAATAACTTAAATTAACTGCAAAAACACAAAGATGTTGGAACAGCATTAATTTACATGAATGAGTAATACTCTAGTTTTCAAACAATTTATTCGTATGCTACATTACAGCTACATAAAAAGTTTCACTTCCGTAATTTTTAATCCATTAGTGATAGCTTTTTCAACCAAATCACGGAAGTATGAAATATTTTAAATATAATTTATGGGTTAATATTATTACTACGTGACATATATTGTTTAGCTACTATCATCTTATCTCAAATTGTTCGTTGTCTCATAATAGTTTAGTCCATAAGGTACATAGTATGCGTGTTAATTTCTCATAAACACGTTGCAAGATTTTTATGAAGCTAGGAAGTAACAATAATTTCAGTTTAAATGGGAAACTCGATTAAAAACGGAACAATATTAATTCTCAATATTTTAAATGGTTAGCACAGCAAAGGGAACAGGCTAAATAACAGGATTATTATGCATAATCCAGTATAATTTCTTTTGTCCATATCTTTCTACGAAGTATCCATACAATAGAAAAATTATTTTAAAATCCTTTAGTAATAGAGCTTTCTATCTTTTCAACAGTTTGATGCTACATTATTTATGATGAGTAAATTTCTTTCCTAATTACTTTTTAAGCGTTGGATATTTGGGTTTCAAGCACTGTTTTGTAGTATTTAGTTGTATGCTTGTATTGCAAATGTGTCCCGTTGTTTCTTCTCATTTTGACGATTACTCGATATTTTGTAGTCTCTATTTTTTGGCTTTATTCTTTTTCCAATCGATGTCACAATTATTATTTGACTACTATTTTTGTATCTCCCATCTAGACTAGGTTTTAAATAACCTTGGCGTACACATTGAAATCGTTTCCTTCACTGGTCTATTGAATGGTAAGGCACTTCTGGAAAAAATGTTTGGTCAAGGTAATAGATTAATTATAAAGGTCGGAAATAGACGTGTTTTATTTAAATATGCTTCTCAGGCCAACTTAAGTATGCCTGTATACGGGACATTTAGGCAAATTAAAATTTTCCATAAATATACAAAGAATTTGAGGCAGAAGGTTTTCCCATATTAATCCATTACAAATTAGCTAACACATACTATATAAGATTTGGCCACAACAGCAACTGAAAGATTTTGAATATTCAACAAAGTAAAAATTATAAATATTTAGCAGCTCGAGCGGTAGATTACACCAGTTCCAAATTATAAGAATACATTCGCATGAACGTAAAAACTAAACATATTTCATATTTTTATGATATAAACGTCAAGTTGTTTTCAATTTCCAAATTGAACCTGAATGATATAGGCTTTATAATTATTGTATTTGTTTCAGAACTGTAATATAATCCCTCTGAATAAAATTTGGAACAATCTGTTACAAATGTTTATATAATATTATTATTGAAAAATTCGTGATGTATTATTAGAAATAATTCTTGGGGTACATTTAAAAGTACACTACATTGCAGACTAAAATTTTATAATATATTTTGTACAAACTATGTATGTTTTGCAGGTGTAACTTTATTGTAGTTACTGTATTGAGTTTTGAAATAAAATGTTTATAAATATGTTTTAAATATTTGTAACTATAGAATGTACGACTATATAATCACATTAGGGGAATTTTGTTGCATTTCAGTAAAAGACGTGGAATAAGAAAAGACGTGCCTGCACAATTAATTAAAGATTAAAGAAAATAAGGAAAAAACTTGCAAATTATTCAACAGTCCAATATATATATATATATATATATATATAATTATGTATATCCATAGAAACGACAAGAATTTTTTCAGTAATTTTTCTATAGATCAGTTTAATATAAAAATTGTTCAATTTCGAGTACGGCCGGTAAACTCCTTCAGGATCCATTGTGGCCAGGACCAGGACCAGAACTTACAGATGAGTTACTTATATTTTCTTAGAAATCACAGCACTTGCTCCTCGGTCTCTCACTAAAAAAGCAGTTTATAAATCCTAGTTTTAGTGACAGGACAATGGAACAGTTAGTCACAACACTATTACTAAATAACGACATTGAAATACGTTTTAATTATTTTGTTTATTTGATTTCTAGATGTATTAAGGTTGTCATAGCTTTGTTTAAAAACTGCAAAATGTTGTATTTTAGGTTATTTATAATCCGCTTTGTACCCAAAAAATACAGGGAGAATTGTATTGTAATATAAGATAAAATACAAACGTGAAACGTGGTGAAATTGAACCTGTTTTTACATATTTGATGACGAATTAATACTTATATAAGAGAAGTATTTTCTTACTTACATCAAACCGCCTTCTTTCTGACGTATTATCTTGGAATAAATATTGAAATTTAAGTAAAATTAGTGTATGCTAGCTGAATAATAATATCGGTGATCGACTGTATCGTGTAACATTGCTTTAAGTAAATATTAAAAAAGGAGTATAGAGTAATTAAAAAAAAATATATAAATTTTAATTTTATGACATAGTTACTAAATCCTACACCAGAGCTTTCTCGTGTCGTAGAGTTCTATCACTCACTTTCTTATTAGACTCCACTATGGCTATGGGGATATAGCGGATCGACTTTTTCGTCAGCAACCTTCATAGAGATATAGCAGTGCAGGTAATTGTGGGGCGAGACAATATGTAAGTAAGGAATTTGGTACAGTTAAGGGAATATAAGTGATCGAATTTTTCGTCAGCAACCATCATAGAGATGAAGTAGTGCAGGTAGTTGTGAAGCGAGACAATCTGTAAGTATGGAATTTGGTACAGTTTGGGGAATATAACGGATCAACTTTTTCGTAAGCAACCTTCATAGAGATGTAGCAGTGCAGGTAGTTGTAAAGCGTGACAATCTGTAAGTGTATAATGTGGTACAGTTTGGGGAATAATTTTTCGTCAGTCATCATCATAGAGATATAGCAGTACAACTAGTTGTACAATCTGTAGCGTGACAATCTGTAAGTGTATAGTTTGGTACAGTTTGGGGAACATGTCGGATCGACTTTTTCGTCAGTAATTAATTATAATAATAATATAGCAGTACAGGTAGTTGTTGGGTGACAGATCCTATGAGTAAGCAATTTGGCACAGGATTATAAACAAAGAACCTGGAAACCTATTATAAATCTTACAACTAACGGTTACGGTGAGAAATAGCCTGAAAAACGTAATACCCTACTCGGAAGTCAAATAAAAAAATAGTTTATATTTCCACAAAATATATAATTGACAAAGAGCAGTAAACATCTTATACTAATAAAGAAAAATAACAACTCACGATGTAATAATTCTTATAGTTAACAAGAAACAATTTAATAAATAATAATAATAATACTATATCAAGAATAAAAGAATCAAAGAATAAAACCATACATAAAAATAAAGAGAGATATTAAAAATAAAATCAATTTAATAAAGCATTCATCATCAGCTTTAGTATTCTATCTAATCAGATACTTAGAGCGAAAAGAGCCTGCATGGACTTAAATGGCTTCTAAGTAAAGTAAAGTAGAATAAATTATGTATATGATTTAAGTAATTCTGTTGATTATTAATATTTTAGAAAAACTATTTAAAAGTAAATACAAAAAAGGACAAAACCTTAATGAAAATGTATTCTCTATGTCAATTATGGAGAGTATAGGGTTCTGTCCCGTCAATAGGACCGTACTCAGGCTGGGGTTTTCGGAGAGTTTTACCGGGGCCCAGGCAGTCCCGCCACACTGGCAGGTGGCCCGGCCGATTATATTTTTCCAGGGACCGCCAATACTGCAATCGGCCCTGCCTTTCAGTCAGCCTATGTCCTCTGTAGTCAACAGAGATAATTGACTCGGCCTCCTTACTGCTGTTAAGTATCAACTACTTCTTGTCTTCTTTCTTAAAACCTTTAAAAGAGAAAGAGTTAATTAATTTTGAAATTTCTAAAATCAGTAAATTAATTACAATATAAAATATGTCCTAGATTAAATTTATTTGTTGCAACCATTGATCTGTGTTGTTGAAAAGTTTTAATTCCGACTTTATTGGCATATCTTCCGTTGTGAGAATGTGGGATTATAGAAAAAATTGCCAAAATGTTTGTTAATATGAATCAATAATTTTTATAATAATTTACTTTAATAATTTTTTTCCATCTCTCAAATTCAAGTTTTTAAAACAATAAATCACAGGGTAGGATTCTACCCTTCGGAATCCCAGCCTCATACTATATTTAAAACAATAGCTACACTTTTAAAATGTAAGTATATAGCGACAACCCCAACCAAGCTAGAATTTCATTATGAAAAACGGCATTGCGCAGTTTTTTAAAAATAATATGATCTATCCATTTCATTCGGAAATCAAACAAAACACCCAAATATTTTTATGGCGACATCCTCTCAATTTTATTATAGGCATAGTCATTGTAATAATGATTATTACGAATATGAATATTTAAATCGTTTAAGTATTTTATATAACGGAAATATGCGTGAGTTTATTTTCCTTAATGTTAAGTGATAAAACATTCTGTTCCATCCACTTTTTAATTGCCATGAGGAAAAAGAGATTTATTTTAACGTCCAGTCAAGGTATACCTTTGATAATATTAAAATTTTCAAAAAGTCATACATTATCATGAATATGCAATGTTTAAATGTCAATAATGCATACACAAATAATGTAGGACACCTAGTAGCGTGAACTTGAATTACACCATACTCAGTAGGACTACCCCGAAAAATCATGTATTTAAGCAGCCACAAAGAAAAGAAACTTGTGAGACAGCCTACTGAGGGTTCGATTTCAATGGCGCTTAGTCATAACTCATAGATTGACAATGAAGCGTTTCTATGTAAAAATATGGTTTTATACAGTATTTAACATCTACACATGTAATTTTACCTGAGATATCATGCAATGTAATACATTCGTATTTTTGGCCTGAATGGCTTATCATTGCAAGTTAAATTAATATAAAAATTGGAGATTATGATTTGAAGTATAAACTTGAAAGTTGGATTACGGTTGGTATTTCAAAGTACATAGAAATTAACAAAGTGTAACATATCATGTATAGTTTTTTCTGCAAAAACTACATGGTAAGAAAGTAAGGATTGCATTTGAAATCCATTACATTTCTGTTTTTTGAACTTAACATTTTCGATTACTTTTTTCACACTTATTACAGCATATCACTCTACCAAAAAGTCAAATAAATATTAAAATATAAAAAATAAGGATAAATTTATTTTAAAATATACAACTTTTAATACTAATATATTCTAGAAACAAATTTGTTTCTCCCACTGAAATTTCCCAAAGATGTAGAAAGTTCTTATCATTTACTTCAAAAAATTAGTTTTACGACAAACAAAATGAAGACGGGATTTGGGAATAATTAGTAGTGTGATTTTAATAGTTTGTTATTATGTTAATATACTGAACTGTACTATCAGTTACGGACGTTATATTATTTACGAAACACGCCGACTGAATCTTGTGTACATTTTCCGAAATTTGACCTTTGATGTTGGCTTTTTGGTTTCAAACAAATGAGATACGTAATAAATTAAATAATACATCGTATAATGAATGAGTAGTGTTACCTTTGATGATATTTGACCTGTTTGACTATTTATATTATTATTGAAATAACCATTAACTAATACTCTCTGTTGATTTTACGGACAATTTTAACGAGGTATAGTGATTTTGTAACGTTTGTGAGATGTTTGAAATGTTTATAATATTTTACTTGGCCACTGTAACTTCAACTGAATTGTCAATTATAAAAGCTATGTTCAAGTTTATAATCCTCTATTAAACTATAAAAAGGCATTTTAAGGACTACAGTTTTATACTAAAAAAAATTAAATTCAACTTTAACGCTTTTGCTACCAGGCCGTGCGGCTCAGTGCACTAGCAAGTGCAACGCACTGAGCTCTTAACTTCTGGAAGCCAATTTTTTTTACTCTGGATCTTTATGTTATTACAACATATGCCAAGCATTGAAAATTTTTCATTGCAAGAAATGCTCATTCCCTCTTAAGGATTGGTACTCATATTCCCATTGGCCACTGGCCTGTGCGAAGGTCTTAACATACAGAATAAAGAGGTGAATAAAAAATTGAAGGTCGATTATACTGACAATACGTGCAGTGTACGTCGCTTCGTTTTTAGGCGAGGACAGAGAGACTATAGTTATAGTTACAGCTGGACGGATATATGTATATACAGACAGAGAGACATACAAAACATATGGACAGAAGCTACAATGAACTAATTTAGTTAAAGCAGTTTTCCCAGTGCGAATTGTTAGGTTTCATCGCTGCAAGGAAAACCATCGGAAAGTAATCTAAGTGTATGAATAATTTTACCATTTTACACACATATACTACACCATGCGTCAGTGATTGAAATCTGAAACGGGACATTTCTCTAGAAATATTGTCATTAAAGCTCCTTGTAGTTGATAGGTATGAACAGTAAAAGGTTCATTGCATTAAATATAAGTATAGAATACTGACCAAATTTTCATATAATTTTTGTAGTTACATATTATGTTCCCGAGTTAGATTTGAGAGAAGAAGTTAGATTTACCTTAACTTTCCCTGTAAACGTAAATCACACATTCATTCATTCAAAATGAGAGCTACTAGTTTGTTATAACTCCAAAATGCTACGTTAAATATGTGACTGCCTCTTAATTTTTTAAATATCATTAAACTTTTATTAATACATCTGAGAATCCAAGATTAGCTGAGGACGGTATGTTAAAAATACCTCATAACTTTGTCTCAATGGAAGTGGTTTCTTAATAAATATAGAGAATGTATTTGGTGAAAGACTTTACGTCCTGTGCAGGTATGGTCAAAGCCCTCCGCACAATATCGAGATATTTTAGTACCAGATATACTAATTAGCAATAACAAGAAATATCTAATAGTTTCCCTAGATATTTTACCTAACCAATAGTTATTTATTTTATACACGATATTGTAAGACAAGTAACAAAACTTGTTTGTCTCTATAGCATGTATGAGTGTGGATCAGATAACAACGATCGGTTTAATGTTAGTGTAGCAATGTACACAAAAACGTGAATGGGAAAACCAAAATGAAGAGAAACAGGTGAAACAAACACAACAGTATATATAAATATGTTTTGTTTTAATTTCCATAGAAACAACACATGAGAGGTATTTTAATTTTTCCGATAAATTAAAAAATGTTGATTACAATAGGCTTGGAACTCACACCACGCTAGTATGGAGAAGAACGATCAGAAACAAGAGCTTTACTTATCCAAAACTTGATAAGGACCTGGACTCTTTTCTTAGCTCAATTTAAAGTTCAAAGTCGTTTCACACGCTGGACCTGGAAGATTTACACCAGTAGTAATTTGGCGAAGGCCAGTATCAAGATACGGACTTATGGATGAGTTACTGTATGCAATTGCAATTCAACGTTTTTTATTTATTCTTCTTATCCAAAGTAGTTAAAATCCTAGTTTTAAGGATTAAAGATCGCAGTAAAAAACATTGAGATAATTTCTATTTAGTTATAACGCGTTTAAAATTAACAGGATTTTAATAAAGAGGAAGATTATCTTGATCAACAAATAATTTTCGTATATTGTGAGAGCTAAAAAAAGAACATCAGATTTATGGTTTTAAATCCTTTCAATACTCTAAGTGTATAGAAAGAATCAGTTTACATTTTAAGTTACTTATATTGTCCAAATGATATAATATCCGTTCATACATATCTGATAAAAAGTGTAAAGATTACTTGGGGAAATATCTAGTTAAATACGTCTGAGAGATATCACTCAAGCATTTTATAGTGGTGCAGTATTGAAAATAATTGGAAATTATTGAATGCTATTTGAATTAGGAATAAAATGTATAACTTAATTACATTTAATTGTTTACACTTAATAAAATAATATCGAAATTATACATATTTGAGGAGAAATATGGTCTGTAATTGTTGATTTAACCAATTAGTTAATTAAATTATCACCAGAGCTCTGAAGTTACCATTACAAATATTCCGAATGAAATTAAATTTCGCCTTTTCGTTTCTATCGTAGTACAAATAATTGCATTTCATAATGTTGTAACATATCTTGTAGTTATTAAAACATTTACTTTCGGAAACTAAAGTACAATATTTGAAAATTATGTAGCCTTCAAAAATTCTTTTTTTAATGAATATAAAATTTTTTCCCAATTTTTTCCCTATTAGTTAAGAATAAACAGATACTTAAAAATTAAATAGTTTATTTAGTAAATATTAATCGTAACTGTGCTCCTCTTTTAGTTGTAAATTTTGTTAAGAATCACGTAATGTCAGATTAGGCCTACTATGTAAAATGCTGCTAAATTACTTAACAAACAACATGTGTTACCAAGTCCCTCGTAGAGAGGTTGAGCTAAACTTCTAGTCGAAACGTTAAGAGACACTTTGGGAATAACAAATTGCAGGAACAAAATGAAATCGCTACTAATGACCTCATTTTTTTTAATTTAAAAATTCTTACACGTCTCAAAAGGTGCAGCTTTTTAAAAATGCAGTAGGCTGTAGACCATTTAAGAAATTATGAAGAATAAAATAGCTTGGAAATGTTTTATGTGCTGTTTATATAAGAAATTGGAATGAAAATATTGTTTTTTTATATACTCAGGTCTTATTCCCTATATAATAAATTGGAATTGCTTAAATACAAGTACTAGTGGTACTCCATTCATTAAGAAGTTTGTATTTTTCTAATGGTAAACTAACCAAATTCTCTCTTATCCCCAAGAATATTCGTATAGTATTAGTAAACGATACCTATGTTATGTGGGTTATAATTTATTCTACTGTCATTGCTTTAAAAAAAAGTCTTCATAATGTTGTATCTTGCATATTAAACTATAGGAATAAAATCATCAAAAGGGTATTAGTTCTAAAGCTTAGAATATACACCTCTACGTGTATGGAACGGTACGTTTTAGTGTGACTGGTATATAACTAATAACTGTGACTTCTAATGAGGAATTTACGGTGTGTTCCCCATTTTACTCGCATTGACTATGGTTAGCTGTTGCCGATAAAACATTTTCGTATCTAAAGGTTTATTTTAAAAGTGTTAAGCTAATGTGTTGTTACAATAAATAATTTCATGTTTTAAACCCTTTTGATAACCTCCTCATTTTGACCTCTATCAGAACTAATGAAGATAATGTTTTATCTCTTCATTACAGGAAATTTTACCATGAACTTCAAAGAAAATCACTTTGATCATGTGTACAATGAAAATTAGCTCCTGTGGTATGACTGAATAATTAATTCGTTGATATAATGTTATACTAAGTCGAAATTTACATAATTAACAAGTTTAGAAATAAAACTGGATAAAGTTAGTCTATTTTAAAACCTCAAGTTTAACCAGTGACACAGTGATAACGAAGTACTAGTTTACCGTGGTATTTACCAACCCCACTCCGCCACCACTTTGTCACGTGATGCGCTTTTACACGAGGATACTCAGTAACGGTCTTGTGTTGAGGGTGTTAAAGTAAATTTGACAGGAATCTTTTTAAGATTTTTCTTCATCTTAAATCTTCACTTACAAGATTTAAGATGAAGTAATAATAACTATTGAGTAGATATCGTATAAATTCTCGAAGATGAAGTGAATATTAGACCGTCAGCCAGTGAAGCGAATGCCGCAAAGCCAAGACAAAATGACTCAATATTCATTGGATTAAAATAAGTTTATTATCAACACGTATATACTATGTGAGTATCATCGATATGATAATGTACCTAATCATCGATTAGGTACATTTCTGCAAAATTTAACTAAAGCTCCTGGGCCAATTGGCATTTACATTCGGTCCGTTTCCATGTTTTTTGAAGACTCCATACTTAGCACCATCTGGATTGTGGAATACCCTACTCACTGTAAAATCGAACATCTTTAGTTTAGGAATTGCATTCCCTTTGCAAGCATTCTAAACCTTTGTGACTATCTTAGCCTCTGACATTTTACCTTAACTAGAATTCTCAACTTCTTGGACAAATTTATTTCTAACAATTACTACTAATGTCTAATATTATATTTATTCTGTAAGATATTCTAGCCACTGGTGCCTTCATATTTGTAAATTACTCAGATTTTAAAACGACTGGCTTGTGGGTAAAGATATGATGTCAAAACTCACGAATACAGAAAGCTGCAAACCTATGAGAGCCATGATACCTAGATCAGTAGGTTAAAACTAATTAATACCGAATTATCTGAAATTCTTGCCTCTTTAGCCTTCCAATCTTTTGGTCCCTGGACTTACGAAAGCTCTTAACCATTTTATGATATCACTCCTGGCATCGATTTTTAGGCGTGTAATTGTTTTAATTCATGCGAACAGCTCTTCGGCTGATAAAAATATTAAAGTAATGTTTATTAAAATCCATGGAAACAACAAATTTTCCTTCTTTGTGGTATTTTCATTTTGTTCGGTAGTTCACTTTTCTTGTTCAAAAGTAGGTGAACTCGCAGCAAGCCGGAGAACCACCACCAGGAACAAGATGCGATGGAGAGAAGTAGGACCAGGATCGGGACCTATAATGATAAGTTTCAAGTTTATTCTATTATTAAGAAATAAAAGTTTTCGCTCTTACTATATCTTGCCACCCAAAGCTGTTTACACCGTTCTTTTAGTGACAATTAATCACAGCACCAACCTCTAGAAAACCTCACGTGTATTAAAAACACGTTTAATAAATAGATTTTTATATTTTTTGATCATTAAGTTTGGAATCCATTCTTGTTTTTTGAAGAATATATAATTTATAAAGATATTTATTTCCCTGGTCTGATTGATGATGATAAACTTGTGTTTTGGGCTGATTTAATACTTTCGAAAGATTATCTTATGCAGGAGGTAATAGGGACTGTTTTTAAATAGTTGATAAAAAATCAGTACTTATGTAAAATAAGTATTTTTCTACTTATGTCTAACAGCTATCTTTCAAAAATTGTAATAAGCTAAATATAGAGAGTTTAATTCATTTAGTATAATCTAGCTGACTAACTTTAAAATTCCAACAAAATAATGTAAAATTGATTAAATTTGGTGTTCATAAATAGTATAGACAACTATTTGAATAAACCGTAATCTAAATCAATTCTATACATGCGTTATTACTTCAAGATCCTAAAACATTACTATTTAAACATAGTCTCGTTATTTTAAAGTAGATCAATGATTGGGAGTGCCAATGCCCGATCGGTCTAAGACGTTGGACTTTGAGTCTGAGTTAGAAAATAGGAAAATGAAATATCTTCCGGTGTTAATTATTAATCTTAGGAGTGTTTAATTTTAGGAGCCATTGAAAAAAGACATATTTATGAAGTATCTGATATATAATAGGAAATTGTGTGCAGAGCCACGGGTAATGGGTGACTGACATATAACCTTCGATAATATCTAGAGGCGTTCTTGTCTGAATGTCAAAATGTTATGTGGAATTGGCTTTGTAATTAATAGTTTGTTAAGAGTATTGTTTTGAATTCTAGCTTTTTCTATCCACACATATTCTCATTGCCTTTTTATTTTTATATAAAGAGAATAACATATTGGTTGAGCTATTTGATAGTTGTATACAAAACTATTGAATACATTAGTAACAGTATATAGTGCTTAATCGTAATAACAAGACTATTTATAATTTCTTAATTATTGCAAAACCTTTTTAACTTTTATGGTATTCTTAAAATTAAATGAGTTCTATCTTGTCAAGTCATGTGTTGAATGCAGAATTTGTAAATTGATTACTTTTATGTTTAGTGTTTAAAAAGTAATGTATACAAAATGTTACAGTAAATTTATGACCCCACCTTCCTTTAGAAAGACCCGTAAATTATTTATTATAAAAACTATTATTGTCTATTATTTTATTATCTATCCGAGAGTCAAGAGTAGCTGAATACTCTAAATTTAAAATATATCAAAGTTTTATTATATAGGGTATATATGTAGTTAAAGCCTTTACGTTCTGTGCGGATATAATCAAAGGTCTCATCAAGCCCAAACAAGGTGTAGAACAGCTCCCTTACATTTAAAATCGGTTAGAGTTCTACTAAGCAATACCGCATCTATATTTAAATATGTGTCATAGTTTATCTTTTCATATTTGAAATAATTAAAATTTCACAGCCGTAACTTATTTTTATTAATAAAATCATAAATTGTTAAAGTACAGGAATGTAATAAATGCCAAATATGTGATGAGGATAGAAATTAAATTAAATCAATGCGACAACCCTACTAGTGTTATTAATAGTCATGACGTCAGCAATATAAAGGACAGGTGTAACGTAAGCATCAGTTTACACAAAATATTATTTTATATCCATGGAAACAAAATGGCATTTATAATTTAATGTTTTTAAATCATTCTAAAGTGATATTTCGATGCATTTTTCAAACTTCGCTCAATTAACAGTTAGTCACAGAAATAGCACCAGGAACACGATGGTGATTGACAGAAGAAGAACGAGGACCAGGACTTACAAGGATGAGTTACTTTAATTCAATATAAATCACAGATTTACTCACTATTTCTCGTCACATAAAGCAGTTTACATCCTAGTTTAGCGAGTATTATTTACAGAACTAAACAACAGAATAGTGCATATGAGTGCTAACAAGTACTAATTAAATAAATATACTTATTACACTTCATTGTTATGTTTTGTGTAAAAGCTTCTAGTTTGTGTTTGGTGCTATGTATAATCCACTTAGTACCAAAATAGTAAAGGGAGAATCAGTTTACAATATTTCATACCAATCGGACACTAACATATATTGGAAGTTTTCACGTAGTTTTATCAAAAATATATATATAGCTCTTGATGAGAAACATTTCCTTACTTGTGTTTTCCAGCATCTTTCTAGCATTGATAGTAAGCAGGATAATAGTAATGAGTTGAAAATAGTTAATATGGTTAAATAATTATTATCAAGTTTTACGTTAAGTAAAAGGCAATCCACAGTTGTCATTGTACACTCCACTTCGCTAACATTAACATTTTCGTTAGAAAAACACAATACTCCTCCGGCCCTGTAAGTGTTGTTACACTTCGCTTTAATATTATATCCCGGAATTTTGAAAAACCTTAATTCCTTACTTTGAATCCATATTTCCGATTGAATTATAAAATCTATTTTTGTGTTTAATTGGCTTAGCTCAACGAGTAGGGAATCAAAGTTTCTTCTTATACTTCTTATATTTACATGAATGAAAGTTACATTTTGAAGTCTCTTATGGGAATTAAAAAAATTACAATTTAGGCTATCGTAATTTTGATTAAATCCTTCAAAAATTACCATAGTACAATTTGTTTTATTCCGTTACAAACTAACAACTTAAAATTTAATTTAAAGAAAAGATAAACAAACATGTTACTATGCATTTGTCTATAGCCTATTTAAATAATACTTCAATGTCATCAATGTTATTTACCTTGTGGCATTTTTCCCCCTCATTTTTTCTCACGAAGAACTTCCCTTCCTTCACCTAAACAAACTTCACATTTTTTTCACTGCATTTCCTCTTAAGTTGGCCTAGTAACTGTTTGTTTTCTGGTGACAGGTGTTCATTCACGTATACGGCTTGCTGTTTAATTGCAAAGAAATTATAATACTAATGTCAAAGCCTTATACACTCTTCCAGTGTGGTCTATAAATCGAATTATTGCGAAATGAAAATTCTCATGTTGTGACATGGATGGTACTGGGAATTATTTTCATGAAAACCACAGAAGTTATAGCCTTGAGCGTTTCCCCTTATTGCTTACAAGAAAATGAATTCACCAGAGCCAGGCCATATGAGCAAACGGAACCGGAAGGACTAAAATTAATTGCCCAACATTCAGGACCTTGAAGAACATCCTAACAGTCAGAGAGACGTGTGGCGAGTAACATCTTTCTAAACCTAACTCGACCTTTTCTGAATATTGCCTTCCACAAAAGTTAAGCTGATCGTTGAACCTCCACATCTTGACTAAAATGGACTGCACAGATCCAAGTATTCACAGACGAATCGTAGCGGAATGAAGATTTAACACAAGCCCCTGAATAAAGTTAGTAATGTAGTAAAATTACAAGACAAGTGACTTAGGACTGCAACGTAAAACCATCAGACCATCACTGATCACAATATTAATAGGAGTATAATATCTCCGCAGATATTTTGCCTTTTTCTCTTGGAAATTACATTAAGAAATAATATATCCGTTAATATTTTATACAAAGCGTATTCAATGTGAAAGGTGCTACGTATTATTTGCAACAGTTTAAAAGCATTTCATTTATATTATATGCTACTGAATATTTTCATAATAAATAGGCAATATTAGAAATAACTACATCTTCATAATTAAGATATATTTATAAGAAAATGTTTCGGTTAAATGTTAAAGGTTTAAGGAAATTGTGAAGGGCATGGTCAAATTGATATACTGCACATGCTAGAGTGTTTGACATTGTTATCCATCGCTTTTCTGTTCAGGTCTTATTTTTGGTTCTTAAATTATATAACACTTAAGAATAATACTAAGATTAGTAAGTTTATTTACGAGAATCTTAACAAAACTATTTCGGTACCTGTACAGCTGATCGTTGTGTCCGCATAAGCCACAGTAGTTAACTGCAGTTTTGATTTAACTATTAACACTCAACACTATACTGATCAGATTAGTGAATAGTTATTGGTTTTAATTGAATCTTTCGATATATAATTTGCGGGAATAACCGGATGAATGATTGGTTGTGACGTAATTGCGTTTAGTGGTTTTGAACCATCTGCGAATCAGCTGTGTACCGTCAGCTTGTGTGTGTAATATTGACAGAGAATGTTTTTGTTTATTAAAATAGGTACACAGTAGTACCTAAGAAAACGACAATTCAAAATTTTAAATTTACCGTAAGATTTTTCATTTTTAACTCGATAGTGCATGCGTTCTATGCAAACATGTGATCTGTCTAAACAACATAGTTTAAATTCATTGAAAAATAGATTGTTTGTTATAAACCAATCGTTAATGCAATATGTGATAAGATACATGTTGTTATCAGAATACACCACCCTTAACGGGTAAACTAATGAGACTAATGTGTGTGACTAAACTAAAGTGTTGTTTTATTATAATTAACTATGAGTCTCTACTTAATACCTACGTGTGACGTTCAGTAAACAGACGGATTCATCTCACTACACAACCAGGGGAATTCGCTGTCTTTCTGAGATATTGTTGAAACATAGCGGTAACGATTTTTATTTTCTTCATTTAACGAAAACTTAAGAAAAATCACAAACGAAAAATTCGTATTGACAACGGAAGAACCACACATATACTGAGTTTTTTTTATCGTGTATGCTGTTTGGAAATTGCACTACACTTTCTACGGAAATTGAGGTTAACATCCAAAGCAGATTGTCTGTATTAAAACAGTATAATGTTGTAAATTGTTCGGTGTTATCATGTTATTACATACATCAATGTAGTAGAAAATTATAATGGTACGCATTTTATAGGACCATAAAACGTTAAACTCAGCAAAAGTTTTCCATTAACTTGCTAGTATTTTCTGTTACTGTAGCAAAGTATTGTCACAGTCTTTACTATGAGATCTCAATTCCCGTCGGTTGAAAACCAAAAGCAAACAAAGTAGTCAAGAATAAGTAAGCAGGCCAACTTTTCTTGTTTATTCTTGTTCCATTAACCTACTCTTGTTCACAACTTTAATGGTAAAACAAAAGGTCGACCTGTAAATGGAATAAAGGAAATTGAAATACTGATCTTCTTTTCTTTTATATCCAAGATTAAGATAAAATTACTAAGGTGGAGTCCAGAGAGTAATATTTTATAAGAAGACAAAAGTCTGTACCTATTGATGAACTAAATTTCTGGCTTCACTTTGTTATAATATTTTTGCCTACTTTTTAAACTGATTACTTGAAAGATACGATTTTTAAAATCTATTAATGATGTATATTATAAGTTATAATGCACTACCTAGTCAAATCTAGTAAACTATTTAAATTGCATACACATGTCAATGTTTAAATGTAAAACATTGTAAATCCATCATACATTAAGAGCACATTCAATCTTACCACACTCGTGTGAGGTTACATGAGTTAGTATTACAATATTTATTTTACTTTGATTAATCATGTTTAGTAGTATATGTTTTCACATATTTTCAAATATTTGATGCAGTGTAATTATTTATTTTATTTAATAGTTTTTTTTTCGTGAAGTTAAATTAAAATTTGCTACTTATCTGTACACTTACATTTTCTCTAATGTACCCAAACCGTGTTCCCTGAAATAAGGGAAGAAGAACCGATTTCCGCACATCTACTGGGATAATAACTGAATACTTCCTTATTAATGCGGAGAGCCTTTATCACTGAGGCCGCAGTCCGAGTCCAATACACTAGTGACGTGCTTAAGTTTGCTTTTAGGAATGGAATCTGTAGGGATGTCTTGTATTGGGTTCACACTGAACATGTGGGAGGGAGGAGATCCCTTCCGGGTCTAAGTATGAGTAGGCTAGATCTACAGCCAACTTTCACTAGGATAGCGTCTTTATCTGATCTCCTTAAGTAGGTCGATGCCTTCTCAGGTTATGGGTCCGATACACGGGCCACTGAGGAAGGTTCCTTACAGAGCCTATCTCGGAGGATGATCAGTGTTAGAGGTTGCTAGCCAGGACGTGGTTGAGTGTTGTTCGATGCAAAAGCGGGAGAGGCTGGCACAGAGCCTTATCAGGCCATCCCTTAGTCTAAGTTGAGATGACTGAGATAAGAGGTTGAGCTCACGGCATCTATACAGGAGGCACCTACAATCTTACACATCCTGAATATGCTGTCACTTTAGAAACAAGTGCAAGAGGAACGCATCAGGTAGCAGATCTTTAAACGAAGTGTTACTGATTTTTTTTATCACGAAAAAATTTAAAAAAATCTTGATTTTTCCCAATAAATCTATTTTTTTAATAAACACAATTTACGCAAAGAATTTTTATGTAAGCTGAATTACTTTTTAATTCCTATTGTTAGCTTGAAAATTCCCTCTGTGCGTATACCGCCATTACAACAATAGTGTATAAATACAGTCTGATATCTTGTATTAATGTTTGTAAATCAAAGCAATGTAATGAGTTTCAAAATAACAAGCGTTGCCTTGTTTTACCACTAATTGGATGCTGAATCTTTTATCTCACAGACAGGATAAAAACTTTTTCAGATGAAAATCATTAAATTTTGCCTATGAATTTAAATACCATCTAGTTATCATTGCGATCTCTGTATGGAAAAAAAACTGGTTCCCTGTTCTCTTAAGTAAAGTTGACCAAATCTAAAACCAAAAATATGTAGTTAATCTAATACAAATCTATTTATGATGGTCTAGGAAGTAAGATCTAACTTGCACTGCATACTTACATAACCTGAGTTCTTTTAAACCGATAGAAGATTTATTTTAAGAAAGGTATTCTTCGACAACTTGTCCATGTTTTTACATTTGACAATTAGTACAAAAAATTGTGTCTTGACCAAGTGTTAATTTATAAAAAGATATTCGTAGCGAATATCGTATTACTAAATTTGCAAAAAAGAGTTTTTTTAAACTAAATAGTACCTTAAATTTATTTACAAAATGGAGGAAGCACTTTTTGTGATTTAATGTTTGTTGAACCACTAATTGGACCACTAAAAACACTAAAAAAACCACTATATATAAAAATTTTTTTTTTATAAAAAATCAATTTTTTTGGGTAAGTTGCCCCCTTAAAGGACATAACATATATATATATATATATATATATATATATATATATATATATATATATATATATATATATATATATATGTTATGTCCTTTAATTTCATGCTTTGTTATTCAAAGCAATAAGTATTATATTTATATTTATAATTTTTTTTTTAATTTCTAGCTAATACATCATTTACGTATGTAGAATTATGCATTGAATTTTAAACACCTAAGATATGCATTCAATATAATGTGTAACACAGACGTTACATTACTAAATTCTCAGTCAGTTGTTGGAAGCTGACTAGCATAAAAATGTTAGAGAGCAGAGTGAAGTTACACTCCTTATACGTAAATAATGTGAAATTAAAACAAATATTTTATAATATTCTTCACTTTTATTACGTGTTTTGCAATAGGGTTCGCTGGGTTTGCATGCCAAATTTGACCTCTATAGCATATTTCACTTACGAGATAACCTGTGGACGGATAAACATACAATCATACAGGAAAGAAAATTTTAATCTCACGGTAACCAAAGAGAATTCGTGTGAGTTGACTATGTTCAATGGTAGGCTTCTATGACGCTCAGCCTAATTCCAAGGTAGACAGCACCATTATATAATTCATTATATATGACAGTCTTTGTAGAAACCTCATGTAAGGTTTCATATCAGTACTCAAATAAAATTTTTTGTAAGAAAACGAGGGTACTACCACAAAGGTGTGCAATAGAATCATCTATTGCAAGTTAAAAGTTACATTGAGCACGATATATTATAATTTCCTTGTACTCTATTAATAAATTTGGCATTAAAATATCACATGATATTACACAGTTTGTTGACATGTTTAATAATTCACCAATCATGGTTGCAAATAAGAACCAAACATATTCGCTCTGCCAAATCCGTACGAATGACCTGCACTACTATCAAACAGCTATGTTTGGAAAAGCTGATTATATGTGAGTGTTGAGTTTAGCTCCAGTCTACCTTTCTCTTATGTGCAGCAACTGAAATCAACCATCTTCCAAACAAGCAAATATTACGTGAAATCAAATCTTCTAAACAGTACACATATATGGTGAGAAGGATGATTCAGTGAGGCTGTGAATGTTAAGTGTTAAACCGATGCGGGGGTTTCCTTTTAACTTTTTTCGTTTTCGGTAATAAAATATTTTTGGATCGTTTTCGATGAACATGACTCGAGATTTAAGAAGTCTGCAACAGCATCAGATTTTAGTCGCTGCACTTAGAAGAAGGTGAACTCGAGCTAAACTCAACATACGTATTGAATCAACCCTTCCCACCATATCTGCGTTATTGAAGATTCAGTAGCTCCACCGTGCTTTTGGATCGTGTCAGTCAACATCATAGTGCTTTTAGTTGTGCAGCTGATGAGACATGAGGATACAGGTTGCATAATGAAAATAATGACCATTATCTGGAAAATACATTATTTAATCATCCGATTGATAACAATGGTGAAAATACTTCAAAATAGTCTCCTCCTGCATTAATAAACCTTCTTAAACAATTCTGACACACTTGGAAAGCACGCTGGAACTCCTCCACTGGAACGCCTCTCAATACTCTTATAACTTCAGCTTGGATGTTTTCCACTGAATCCCAGTGCTTTCCCTTCAGCTCTCTCTTTATTCAGTGGAACAAAACAAAATCACACAGAGCTATGTCAGGGCTGTAAGTAGATTGGGGCACCAAGGGGGTCTTCTTCTGGGTAGGGTAGTTGGCAACTAAGAATGCCGTGTGGCTGGGGGCATTTTCGTGGTGGAGCTTGAAGATGACTTTAATATCAGGCCGGACGCGGGCGATCTTGCGTTTCAGTCTCATGCACCTCCAGATAAAGGACTACGTTGACAGTTTTTCCTTGCGGTACAAACTCAAAATGGACGATTTCTCAAACGTCAAAGAAGACTATCAGCATTATTTTGATACGAGACATGCTCATGTGAACTTTTTGGGGTTCGGGAGAAGATTGTGCGTTATTCTCCAAAACGAATTATTTTATTTCGTCATGAAACATAAATTTCATTATTATCATTTAAAAAGAGGAATTTTAATATTTAAATTTAGTATTAGAATCTAATTATGCATTCCTAATATTGCATAATTTAAATTGGCCCGTTATTATCTCTTGTATTGTGAAAGAGAGCTCTGGCGTGGATTTATGTAACTAATAGAATGAGATAAATCTTCTAGAACAAATTTAGGTCACAACTGTTTGGTATTGTTTTTAATTTTTGAAATATATCAATCAAACCAAAAATAATCATATTTTTTATATCTTAAATAAACATCAACGAGTAATGTGAACTGATTACGAAATTTTTGCTTACTTGCAACGCTAGAAAGATTGTTGTAAAATACAAATAAGAAAATGCCTCTCATAACAATTTATACATTAAATATGTGCCATACATACATGCCTACATTACAATATAATGTACAATATATATTTTTTTATTACGCGAAAACTTTAAATATCTATTGGTGTCCATTCAATACGGAAATATTGTAAACTGATTTTCCCTGTACTCTTTGGGTACTAAGAGGATTATACATAGCACCAAACACGAATTAGTAAATTTTACACAAAACTTAAAAATACAGTGTATTAACTATATTTAATTTGTACTTCTGTTAGCGCTACGTATGAATTATTGTGGCGTTTTGTGCTGTAAATAATCGCCAAAACTAGGATGTAAACTGCTTTGTATAACGAGAAATAGCTAATAAAAACTATGATTAAAATTGAATTAAAGTAACTCATCCTTGTAAGTCCTGGTCCTTGTCCTGCTTCTGGCCAATCATCGTGTTCCTGCTGCTACTTCCACGACTAGCTGTGAGTTGAAGGAAATTTGAAAAATGTAGCGACATAAAACTTTAGACTTATTTTAAAACATTAAATTATAAATGCTATTTTGTTTCCATGGATATAAAATAATATTTTACTGAAACTGCTGCTTACGTTTTAGCTGTCCCTTATATTGCTGACGTCACGACTACTAATAACGCTAAACTTTTGTTGTATGATTACCCCAAACACATAAATTTTAGAGGCTCTGTTAGGTTTTCATATTTAGTCATATTAATTAATCAAATTTTAAGCATTAATATAGTTTTTACTAATAATTAGAATTGTATGTTATTTAGAACTGCTCTTTGCCCACCATTGTCCGATACCATTTTTATTATAAGCCATCTATTTCCACTTATCTTTGTACACACACACACACACACACACACACACACACACACACACACACACACACACACACCCACCTGCATTCCAAATCTATAGTGGTCCGATCGTCACGTGGTATGAGGTGACTTCTGCCGACCAATCAGGCGTCCAGGACGCGGACAAGAAAAGCTCCCCAAGGCATCTCTCCAGTTCTTCTTAAGACTCCGTCTCGCTAGGTTTTACGTCAACACCAGCTTTAACCAAGTGCGGGCCGTGCCCCCTTTGTCTTGTCTCTTGTGAACCGCAAGCCGTTCTATGGCAGTTAACAGTCCCTTCGAGCCGGACATTATTTGGTTAACGAGCCAAAAGTAACTTTGTCGCAACGTTCGTGAGTGAACCGAAAACAGTGTCAAGTGAAGGTGGAATCTTCATGGTGGAATCTTCATCCCTCAGCAAGGACTCCACCAGCGCAACGTTCCTTGGAATCAACCCAGGTCGAACTAAAATCAACCCAACTTCATGTGTGTCGAGGTATCAGACAATGGACGGTGCAAGGTAACAGTGTTTCATCATTCTTATTATGGTCCTTCGCAACTAAAGACAATCTTCTTTTCAACCAAGATTTAAAATCCTCAACTAATTCGGACATTTTTGGACAATTTAACAGAAGAATAAAATCATTTTAACACTTGTATTTTGCTCTAATTGTGTGTCCTTTTTTCCTAATATTATGTTTTGTGATCTCATTCGTATTTTTATTTTTCCCAAACGACTAAGAGTTATTCCTTAGAAAATCAATGTATGGGCTCCACCTGCTCAGCTATCGAAGTATGAGTTTTTAAATATTAGACATTTTATTGGTCCGGATCTAACATATCTTTGGGTCCTTCTGACCGGATATCACACATTCTTTTGGGGTCCTTCGAGCAGGATCCTACAGGCACAAAACGCGTAAATAAAACTTAACTATAAAGATTCTTATAAGTTTTTTTCCCCGTCTCTGATAAATGTGTTACATTATTAGTGTTTGGATGCAACGTGCAGGGAAACTGTACGACATGACATCTTTTACTATTTCTAATTATTCTACAATCCACGACACGAGATGACATTTGGAAACTTCATTTCCGAATTTAACCAAAAGGATAAAACTGAACACAAAAATTGAAAACATCATTTCCAAATTTAACCTATCACCAAATCCCTCTATGAGGCCTGGGGCGAGTTGTAATACTATACAATCAAATGTACTACACAAACCGGGTTGAGTTCTTTTTAAGTGAAGTTATCTTTAAATTTGAAATATTTTTAATTCCATATTCTCAGGAATACATAATTATTCCAATTAAGCTCTGTAAAATAATATTACGTTTACAAAAATAATCAAATTTATTATTTATTATTTTCGTAACTGGTAAAAAAGATAGCGACACATAAAAAGAGTGTTGATCTTAACACGGTTAAGCTTTTAAAACTTAACAAAAAAACAATTTCCACCTCTTGTATAGTTAATACAGTTCTTAACTTAAAATATAAATCTCCCAATTGATATTAAAATATTTCTATGTTTCCATGAAGTCATTGGTAGACATTTAATTTTGTTCCTGCAACCGGTTAGGCCCAAAGAAGCTCTCAACGTTTTTCGACTAGAAGTTTAGCGTCAACTTCTTTATGAGAGACAAAGTAATACATGCTGTTTGTTAAGTAATTTAGCAGCATTGTACGTAGTAATCTGACATTAAGTAATTCTTAACATAAATAATAACATATAGTGCATTTCAGTTCCGATGAATATTTTTAAATAAACTTATTATTTTCTGATTTATTCTTAACTAATAGGAACAAAGTTACTATCAGTTACGTTTTATAATTATTAAAAAAAGGAATTTTTTAAAGATAAATAATTTTATTAAAACTGTACTGTTTCCGAAACTAAATGTTTAATAACTACAAGATATGTTACAAAATTAAAAAAAAATTGTTTGTACTGTGACAGGAAACAAAAAGAGGAATATAAATTTAATTCTGAATGTCTGTGAAGGTTAACTTTAGAGCGCTGGTGATGGTTTCGAAACTAATTGGTTAAACCAACAACTACAAACCATATTTCTCCTCAAATATGTATAATATAGTTATTATTTTATTGAGCGTGAACAATTAAATGTTATTAAGATAATAATTTTATTCCTAAGTCAACTAGCATTCGCTTATTTAAATCATGTTCAATATTGCACTGTTATTAATTGCCTGAGTGATATCTCTAAGACATATTTATTTAAATAATTCTCCAAGTATCTTTACACTATTTATCAGATATGTATGAACGGATATTATATAGCTTGGTCGGTGTGTCAAAATTGATTGTAAACTGATTCTTTCTGTACACTTATAGTACTGAAAGGATTTAAAAACACAAATCTCATGTTCTTTTTCATCTCACATAGTAAACAAAAATAATCCTTCAAATGATCGTTACACTTTTTATCAGATATATATGAACAAATAGTATATAACTTGACGATATTTTGAAAATGATTGTGAACTGATTATTTCTGCACACCAAGAGTACTGAGAGGATTTAAAAACTTAAATCTCAAGATTTTATAGCTCACAAAATATACGAAATGTATTTGTTGATCAAAATAATCTTCCTCATTGTAAAAACCCTGTTAATAGTAAAAACGTTATAACTAAATAGAAACTGTGTCAATGTACACTGATATGTAAACAGCAATTATATATTTCCTTAGGGGAAGCAAAATACTATTGTAGTAAGTTAATTAAAAAAAAATTATTTGAAAAATTAGTGTGAAGTTAAGATTAATTACATTTAATTTAATTTTTAAATATTTTACTGTGATTTGTTTGAAATTATTAAATCCTGTTTTATTAACCTGTTTACGACTAATAAAATGAAAGCTATACCTATTTTATAACCATTTCGCAATGTTCAAACCACTACCCTAACACTAATAGGGCAGTCACACTAGATTAATTAACTTTCCTAATTTATTGCATAGTTGACTTTGATTACTCTCTTGTAGTTTATGGAATTATAATTTAAATTTTACTGCGCAAGTTACGTCAACAAACTATGTTTCATATTCAAATATAGAAGGTATTTTGCTCAGTATCACTATAAACATATTAGATAAGTTTTTAAAAATAAGCTGTAATATACTTGATTTTGTGCTTAAAGAGGCCTCTGACCATATCTGCACAAGAATTAAAGTCTTTCAGCAAATGCATTCTCTCTTTTTATTTAGAAACCACTTTAATTAAGTTATTTTAATTGGAATATTTAAATCGAGTGTTCTAAAATACGGTATACTATTGAAGTTATATCAACATTTAATTAAAATATGAAAATATAATTATTGAAATTTGCATTCATAACTAGCACCCGCGTATATTAAGATTAATGTAAGTGAATAGCGCGTCCGATTCGCTACTCAAACTCTGACCCTTTACGTGGTATAGCCGAGTCGGTAAACACATATTAACAAGACAGTGGAATATGTCTACCAGGCACATTCTAGTAATATTTCATCAGCGTGTGCCCAATAGATGAGAAGGTGCAGGCATTGTAATACTGTCCCGAAAAGAATATTTAAAATTATTTAATGCGTAAGTTTGTAATTTATAAAAGCCATAATGGTGTCCAAAAAGAGAGTGAGTGATTAAACTCTCGACAGGAGAGAGTTCTAGTGTACGATTCAGTAACTACTTCATAAAGATAAAAGTCATAGAATATTTTCTCTTTTCAAAACTACCCTATACTGATTTTTTATATTGTAATTGAAACAGTGTAACACGATATAGTCGATCACTGATATTATTATTCAGCTAGCATACACTTATTTTACTTACATTTTAATATTTATCCATGAAAATACGTCAGAAAGAAGGCGGGTTGACGTAAGTAAGAAAATATTTCTCTTATATAAGTATTGTTTTTTTTCATCAAATATTTAAAAACAGGTAAAATTTTACCATACGTCAAAATCTTCTTTATCTTATATTACAAAACGATTCTCTCTGTATTCTTTGTGTACAGAGCGGATTGTAAATAGCCTAAAACACAACATTTGCAGTTTTTAAACAAAGCTATGACAATCTTAGTAAGTCAAGAAATCAAATTAACGAAATAATTAACACGTATTTTAATGTTGCTATTTAGTACTAGTGTTGTCACTAACTATTCCGGTGTTCTGTCACTAAAAATAGGATGTGTAAACTGCGTTGTTATTGAGAGATAGAAAAGCAGATGCTGTGAATTCTAAGAAAATATTAAAAGTAACTCATCTGTAAGTTCTGGTCCTGGTCCTGGCCATAGTGTATCGTGGAGGAGTTTCCCGGCCGTACTCGAAATAGAACGATTTTCATCATAAACTGAGCTATAGAAAAATTACTGAACAAAATGTTGTATCATTTCGTTTCTATGGATATGCATAATTTTATATATTGTACTGTTGAGTAAATTTCAAATGTTTTCCTTCTTTTCTTTTAATCTTGAATCGTGCAGGCTTGTATTTTTTATGCCACGTCTCTTACCGAAAAGGAACAAAATTCCCGTACAAACAAGTCGTACATTTTCTAGTTACAAATACATCAATAAACATATTTATATCATGCTTGTTTCGAAATCCAACCCACAGGCACGTTTTAAATGACATTTTATCTACAATCTACAATCTAAAAAACCTACATAACATCATATCAGATTCAAGAAGTCTGCCATACAATGCACTTTTAAATGTCCCCCAAGAGTTATTCCTAACGTTACTTCACGAATTACTGGTAACATTTTTAAAGGAAACAAGATTATTCCGGACATATTCCATCGTTCAGTGATACAATACAATCAATCTACATACATTCAATCTACAATCTGATCTCTTAAAAAAATGACAAAATCAATTCATAACTACAATCTAGGTTAAAGTAAACAAAAATAACATGCCAAAGCGTTGACACGCATAAGTCTGGAACTGCAAAAGCATTTTTGTGTGTCTATTCCATGCACCCTTACTCTAAAACATGCACTTAATACAAACTAAATACTAATTATTACCACAGAATACATAAAAACAACTATGAAATATTATAAACATTTAACACACATTTTTCAATATTTATTACAAACTGTATATAACGTTTCTGAAACTTATAGATTTATAGTACGGCGAACATAATCAGGTTAAACTTTTATAGAGCAAATAACTTTCCATCCATCTCAGAAGAAAAAAAAAATATATTTACTTTATGTTTATACGGATGCTATGACCTTAATAAGTGTATCATCTAAAAAATATTTGTAAGCTAACTCACATTTGTGCTAAGTATTTAAAGTTTTCGCTTTTATGCAAGTTAAAAATATGTAAAAGTACGGGTAGTTATATAATGAAGAAGGTGTTGTAACTACTGTTGTCGCCGAACATTTAACAACTATGAGTTTGCTCATTTTTAATATTACGTGTTAGTGAGATGATACTTGTATGGGACTTCTACAAACCTACAATTCCAGAACATGGAATGTCTGGTGTAAAAATATTCTGTCTCTGGTTTAAAAAATAATATGAAAAGATAAACAGGCATACATAATTAGGCCGAGAAGCATATTTAAATAAAACACGTCTTCTTTCGAACTTTATAATGAATTGCCGACCGTGAAAAACCCCTGAGTTACATAAGTGCCTCACCATTTAAGTGACTAAATTTGGTGAAATTTATCTAGCCCCTAGAGGTGTGGGCGTAAGAAGGGAAAGCCAGCTATGAGCCAGCCTCTCAAATCAAAGAAGATAAGGGGTGGCACACCCTTATGTCTTGGCTGACAAGAACCATTGACTCTTTGGGAACGAACACTACATACTCCAAAAGTCATCTCCCGCAGTAGACCAGACCTATCGAATTAACCTAGTGCCCCAGAATTTAGAAATTTGCAGTTAGTGGTGTGCCGCTCCTGGACATCCATAATGTTGCCCAGATTGGTTTTCCTGTACCCAGTGTGGGTTCAACCGGAAGGTACAAACCAACCAGAAGTGAAACCTCTGGGTAAAGTAACTGTATACATAATATTACTGTATTAGATCTAGCAGATACATTAAATGAATACTTTATAATTTTTTAGAGGAAATGAGTAAACACCTTCACAGAAAATAAACAACAGTTCTTTGAAAAACAAGATCTTAGGAACACAATTTATTTTACGGTTTCTAAATATACATGCTTAAAAATGCTGCAAACTTCAGATAGTTTTGATACAACATACCATTTAGTTTAATAGAGACGTCGTAACATACATATTCAGTTGCTGTAGCCTTCAAGCAATAATCTTATTAGCCTTCAGCTTAAACGGAACAGGTATTAAATATATTAGTTTAAGCCATAGATACCTACAAATTCAAGTAACTTAACCGTTATAATTCTTGAACTAGAAAGATATTGAAGAACTTTAACAAAAAGTAAAATTCGGCAGCGATTCCTAAGTTTTATTGATACTCCTATTTAAATTCAAAATACTAAAGAATAAATTTTTTATGAATGATTATAATTCAGACTATGTGAAGATTATTGTTAGTTTGCCAATACAACGTACGCGAACAATCATTCAAACTCGGGCCCTTGAGTTCATAAGCTGATACAGAATTATTCAGCAACGGTAGAAGGTGTTTATGAGGCACATTCTGGTAATTCTTCCTTCAGCACGTGCCGACTAGACGTGCAAGTACACCTTTTGCATTAATATGCTATAATTAATATTGTGATTTTGCATTGATACTGCCTATATAATACAGATTTCTTGTCATAAAAAATAAATTATAATGTAGTTCAAGCGAAAGTTTAAGTAATTGAAAAGAGCAATGGAGTCCAGTATGGAATTGCTAACTGGATGGAATGATTTTTGTTTCATGTAGAAACAATAATACTAAACAATATGGGCTAACGTATTGTTTGTTTGCTAAACTGTTTATAGTTATATGAATTGTTACATTAAGGCATCTAAAAATAATTAGTATTAGTTTATTTTTAATAATAGTCAGTTTTTATACACAACTTTGAACTCACTGTTAATATTTAGCAAACTACAAAATACCGGAATAATGGCTGTTAGTCATAGGTAAGAAAATGGTTTTCTTATGCAATTATATGCTCGTATCAACTGTGTGAACCAGATCCAAAATTCATAACTTAATTCAATATCTTTAGAAGAAAACATAAAGCCGATTAGAAATATTCGTTTTGGGTACAGAAATATATAAAACTACCCAAAACGCAAATTTAATAGAAAACGGACCATTCCTTTAAAGAGAACGTACCAGTGGGATTTATTTCATATAGTAATCAACCTAATGCAAGATATAAAAATCACGAAAAAATCAACAATCATTAAATAGCTGTTTATTTTTAATCGTTTTATTATATTTTAATATTATTTATTCCTGACCATTTACTCATGCACTGTTGTAGTACCTAATATATTTTGTGAATAATTGTATATGAAACTAAGATGCAAACTACGTTTTTTGTATAACAAGAGATAGTAACATCAGAAACTATGATCTATAAAAAACTCACTGTAGGCCCTGGTCCTGCCTGGTCTTCTCTCTGAACCTTCCATCGTGTTCCTTGTTCGGTGTTTCTTTGAGGTGCTGCGATTATTATTAGAGTGACTTTTGAATATAATACTGAAAAATACATAACATTAATATTGAACCTTTCTTTTCCTGTTTCCATAGATATAATTTAATTTCGGTCAGTCCATAACAAATAATTTAATTATATAATTTACGAGAGTAACAGAATAAATACATTCCTAATTTAGCCTAGTTTGTATTAGAGAATAAATTTATTAGCTTGCAATGCACTCCAAAATCGTCACAAGTTTCTTCATTGTTATTTTGCCCGTTTGCCTAATAATTAATATTTAAACGTGAAAATAATCAATTATACACAGTCATTAATTTTAAAATGTTCGACTCTATTACAATAAATATAAACTACAATAAAACATGTCATAAATTTATAGTATATGTTCCATAATATTATGTATAACAATGTATATTTCTGCATGAAATAGAATTAAAATTGTATTCTAGTATTGAAAAGATTAAAACTCTAAATCACGAGTTTTTTTTTTGTCTACACAGCATACTATAGCGCTAATGTTTTATTATAATGATAATTTTAGCCAATCACGAAAATACCTGATTGGATACTTTCTTAAAATGAAATTATTAAATATTTATTTCGTCGTGGAAACCCAGATCTAAAAATTTTCACAAAAACAAGAATTGATCTCGAAATGTGCGTTGCCTGTGTGTGGAAATCGTGCTGCGATCAACAGTATGAGTATTATATTAATTTATAGTACAAGTACAGAAAATTTTTATTATAAATATTTAATAATGTAACAATATTTTTCTATTAATATAAGAAAAAAAGAAAAATCAAATACAAATAATAATAACAGAAATGATTGTGTGATGATGAATGATTTGTAAATAATAAGAAAATATGAACTTAATTTACCTGAAAGAAAAAAAAATATCGATAACAGTTTATTAGGAGACTTGGTAACTCTCACACACTTATACACTCACGTCACGCCACAAAAGCAACATAATCTCTCTCTCTCTCTCTCTCTCTCTCTCTCTCTCTCTCTCTCTCTCTATCTCTCTCTCTCCCCCTTTCTGTCTAAAAATTTACTACTACAAAAAACATTCTCCCTCATCACACAATCCTGCAAAGTTACAAAATCATAACACTATCACACGGCAACCCACTGTCAATTATCCTGATGAATATAGGATCAACAATTAAGTTAATGTACATAGTTATAAAATATTCTTATTCACCTTTAGTAACCAAAAAGTAACATTCTTTTCATAAGTGTTGGGTTTGTAAACACTTGGTACAAAAAGGGGTCACTGCGCCCTATCTTCCACTATGTTAACATATGCCCCTGTTTCTCAGGAACTTATAAAGATATCATGCTTCTGTTTTTTTATTCTGAAAAAACATGCTTTTTTACACATTTGAAAACTCAGAAATATATATTTTAATGTTTAAAAAAATTGTTATGTAAAAGCAAACACACTTGTTTTGAATTTGGAAAATATTGGTAAAATTATTTTTTCAATAAAATATTTTTTATATTTTTTAGATATATTAGAGTTTCCAGCTAATTAGGTAGATCTCATAAGTATGTAAAGAAATATCAAGCAGATACCTTTAGTAGTTTCCGAGATAATGGGACATTTGTACTAAAAATTCTTACTTTCGGAACACGCAAAAATAACTGTTGTAACAGGCAAAAATAATTATTTATCCTACGTCTAATACATTCCTAATGCATATGAAGGTGATTCCCCCTCTTCTTCCTCAAATGTATCCTCTATTTTTCTCACTAGGAGACTCTGGTGTTGTCTTTCCTTTTATTCAAGATCCTTGTTTGCCTTTTCCGCCTTCTTTTCTCGCCGTTGTTCAAGTCGTTTCATTGCCTCAACTAAATGTTTGCCTGCTTTTAGGCCGCATCTTTCAATAAACCTGCAGGTACTTATATTTCCTTAATTAAAATTACAAACCAATATAAATACTCCAAACTTGAGGGTGGTTAACCCAACAAATACGGTTTTCGGAATGTAATTCCATATGGCATTGTTGAAAGGTTCGTTTGGATTCTGGGTTTTTCATTTTGTACATTTTTCTACATCACAAAATCCATCTCATCCCCTAATTTTGAAGCGAGCAACTATAAAGCCTGGGGTGAGTTGTAATATGGTAAATCAAATATAGAAAAATCGGGGTTGAGAGTTTGTATCTAAGTGAAGGTACCTTTTAATTATAATTTACCTTTTAATTCGATATTCTCGGGAATACACAACTGTCCCAAATACATTATGCATAGTAATATTACGTTTACAAAAATAATCACATTTATTATTTACGTAAATGTTGAAATAGATATCGAAAAAAAACTTAATTGTTGATTTTAACAGGTTAAATTAAAAAAATAAAAAGCATCTTCCACGCATTTTATAATGAAAAGTTCTTGTCTTAAAATATAAATCTCGCAATTAACTTTAAATTGGGAAAAATATGGATACGTTTCCAATAAGTCATTAGTAGCGATTTCATTTTGTTTCTGCAACTTGGTATGCCCAAAGAGGCACTTAATGTTTCGTCTCTAAGTTTAGCGTCAACCTCTTTACGAGAGACTTAGTAATACATGCTGTTTGTTAAGTAATTTAGCAACATTGTACATAGTAATCTGACATTACGTGAGTATTAACAAAATTAACAACTAAAAGATGAGCACAATTACAATTAATCATATTTTTATTTGTTTTAACCTTAACTAATAGGGACAAAGATACTCTCAGGTATATTTCATATTTATTAAAAAAAGACTTTTCGAAAGCTAAATAACTTTTTTTTTATTTTACATTCATTTTAGAAACTAAATGGTTAATAACTACAATATATGTCACAAAATTATGAAATTAAATTGTTTGTACACCTATATAAACGATAGGGCGAAATTTAATTTCATTCGGAATGTCTGTAAAGGTTTACTTCAGAGCTCTGGTGATAATTTCAATTACTAATTGGCTAAGTCAACAATTAAAGACCATATATCTCCTCAAATACGTATAATTTATTTATATTTTATTGAGTGTAAACAATTAAATGTAATCAAGTTATGAACTTTATTCCTAAATCAACAGGCATTGACCAATTTCAAATTAATTTCAATATTGTACCATTATAAAATTCCTTAGTGATATATCTAAGACATATTTAAGTAAATAATTTTCCAAGTAATCCTTACACTTTTTATCAGATATATATTAAGGGATAAAATATCATTTGGACATTATATGGAAAATGAATGTAAACAATTTCAAATTAATTTCAATATTGCACCATTATAAAATTCCTTAGTGATATATCTAAGACATATTTAAGTAAATAATTTTCCAAGTAATCCTTACACTTTTTATCAGATATATATTAAGATATCATTCAGACATTATATGGAAAATGAATGTAAACTGATTCTTTCTATACACCTAGTACTGAAAAGGTTTAAAACCATCATTATCATGTTCTTTTTTTAGCTCCCGAAATATACGATTAGTTCAAGGATTAAAACCTTTGCCAAAAATCACATGCTCTCTTTTTAGCTCAATAAATATTCGAAAATTATTTGTTGCTCAATAATCATCCTCATTGTAAAAAAATCATGTTGAGATATGAACTTTATTCCTAAGTCGACCTGCATTAATTATATTCTAATTACTTCCAGTATTGCACCACTTTAAAATGCTTTATTGATATCTCTAGGACATATTTAAGTAAATAATTTTACAAGTAATGTTGCACGTTTTATCAGATATGTATGAATGGATATAATATCATTTGGAAAATATACGTAAAATGAATATAAACTGGTTCTTTCTATACACTTAGAGTACTGAAAAGGTTTAAAACCATCATTATCATGTTCTTTTTTTAGCTCCCGAAATATACGATTAGTTCAATAATCTTCCTCATTGTAAAAATCTTGTTAATTGGAAACGCGTCATAAGTAAATATAAACTGTCTCGCCTTTTTATCTATGATTAATAATCCCTAAAACTACGATTTAATCTACTTTGTGTAAGAAGAAATTGAGACAAAACTTTTGATTGTAAATAATTAAAGTAACTCATCCATGAGTTCTTGTCTTGATCCTGGTCTTCGCCAATTCACTACTGGTGTAATTAATTTTTCACGTCTTGCGTGTCGAACGGCTTTAAAAATTCAATTGAACTAAGAAACGAGTCCTGGTCCTTATCAAGCTTTTGATATCGCACAATGTTTCTGATCGTTCTTCTCCAAACTAACGTGGTGTAAGTTCAACGACTTTTGTAAACACTTATTAATTTATTAAAAAAAATTAAAATACCTGTAACGTGTTGTTTCTATGGAAATCAAAATAAAACATATATATATATATATATATATATATATATATATATATATATATATATATATATATGTATACTGCTGTGTTTGTTTCACCTGTTTCTTTTCATTTTAGTTTTCACTTTCACGTGCTTGTGTACATTACTACACTAACATTAATCCGATTATTTTTATCTGACCCATACCGATACATAATATAGAGAGAAACAAGTATTATTACTTATCTTACAATATCATGCATATCATAAATTATTATTCTTTAGGTACAATATCCAGGGACACTATTACATATTTCTTGTTATTGCTACTTAGTATATCTGTAACTAAAATAACCTACGTAGATTTGTTTAAAGTTTTCGCTTTGATGAATCTAACTCAAGTGGTCAACATTACAGTACATTTAATCCCATAATATATAATTCCATAGTGGATATAAAATGATATTTTGATAATTTATTAAATAAAAAATCTAAACAATTTGTTGAGTAGGTGAAGATTAAATATATTCAAATATTATTTTGTAATTTGTTTGTTATTATTAAATCTTTTATGGCACTGATAAAACTAATGCTACAACTATTTTCATAACCGGGTTGCAATGTTCTCACTACTACCCTAATAATAGTAGAATTGTTGCACTGGGCTAATTAACTTTCCATACTTAGATAGTAGACATTGGTTACTCTCCTGTTCTTGAACTATTTATAATTTTATTTTGATCATGCAAATTGCGGCAGACAAACTTTTATTTTTTGAATGTAAAAAAATTTACTATGATTCATATTCAAATATAGATAAGGTATTGATCAGTATAACTTTAAACATATTAGCGAAGTTTAAAATAATGAGCTGTTATATAGTCGATTTCGTGATTAAAGAGGCCTTTGACCTGTATAAAGGACGTAAAGGCTTTCACCCAATCTATTCTCTCTTTTTATAGAGAAACCACTTCCACTAAGACAAAGCTTTGAGATATTTTGTATTTACAATACTCGACCAATCTTGATTCTCAGATGCATGACTGAAATACATTTAAAAATGTAATGATATTTCCAAAATTAAGGTAGAGTTATATATTTAAAGTAGCATCATTTATCCATTATAAATTAGTAGCTCTCGTTTTAAATGAATGAATGTGTGATTTACCTTTTACAGGCAAAGTAAGAAGAATTAGGTCTTATCTCACATCCAATTCTTGACCCTAAAATAAAAATACAAAATTGTATGTCAATACTATATGAACCGCTAACTGCAGAAAGGCATCAAGTCCAAATTAACGGGTTTTCCGTTTTTCCTTCAAAGTTGTTGTTAGGTTTTAAGACTCGTCGTTTACAGCAGAAAGGAAACATGTCCGCGCATTGCTATTGCAATGGCGACGTCTCGAATAACCTATTTACTGCAGAAAGGGAACTAGTCCTGGACTTGTTTCCCCTTCTGCAGTAACCAGCTGGCTGTCAGCGCTCGCGTGGCAGACGCGATAACTAACGTTCAGTCAGCTGAGTCGCGTCAAACAACGATCATAGTGCTTTGTTTATTCATAACATTATTTAGTGCGGTCTCACTGATTACTTAATGCCTCATCATTGAAATAAAATGAGTAGTTCAGAAGAAGAAGGACAGGTCGAATAAAAGAAGGAAGGGTGTAAAGAATGAAGAAAAGTACAGAAGAAATGTGATTAAAAAGTCTAAGGTAGAGGGCAAAGAGCATGTAAACTGGAAAGGCAAAACTGTACCTGCAAAAAATCCAGGCTACAATGTTTGCAGGTAAATATAGTTTTGTTCAATAGTTTATTTTGCATACAATGTTTGGTTGATACATCTCTTCACTTCTAGTTTTATTTTAAATTAGCCTAGTGGTCTTGAACGATAACCTAATCATTACATCAAATTGGCCCGACGGTAACATAACCTCAAAATATGGTAGGCCTAGGCCTATTATATTTTTGACACGTTCATCATAATATTATACTCTTGTTATTAAGCCTGTTATTGTTTCAGCTGCAAGTCCAACTGCCTTCAAAGCTTTTCGGAGGGAGATATGATAGAAATATTTTCAAAACTACATAATATGACAACCAAAGTAGAACAGGACATTTTCATCCAATCTCTAATGGAAGTTAGTCCTGTTGATAAGAGAAAGATCCAGGCCTGGGTCATCATCTGAAAAGCCGAAAGCTTTTAGTGTAAGCTATTCCATTCTACACAATGGCAAACGCACCAAGGTATGTAAAAATGGATTTATGACAACTTATGGATACACTCCTAAACAGTGTTACCGTTTATCTCATTTGTTGCAAGTAAATGAAATCCCAACTGACAACAGAGGAAAGAACGTTTCAGGAAATGCAATACCGGGTCTGTCCTGACTCGATTAAGGGCCCATGTTGAATCATTCCCAACAAAAAACCCATCACTATACAGGCAAAGATAAACAGTACTTCTCAGCAAAACTTGAATTTGAAAATTATGTATGATATGTTCATAAAAAAAAACCAAAACTTTCTTACAACAACTTTGGGAAGTGAAAAAAGGCTCTCATACAAGTTCTTTTGGACTTATTTTAATGAAAACTACCCTGACATTGGTTTTGACCGACCAGTTAAAGATGCTTGTGTAACTTGCGAGGAACTAACCTTGAAAATAAAAAGTCCTTTTTTAAACGAGAATGCCAAGCGAGTAGCTGTCGCCGAGTTAATGGTACACAAACGTAGAGCTAAAAAATTTTATGCCTCGTTGCAAGAAACAACGGAAAAGTGCAAAAATGAGTTGACTAGTGTTGGGATCTGTATTGATTTTATGGCTAACGTATCTCTACCTTGCATTCCTGTAACAAGACACCTATTACTTCCGGCAGCTCACTGTTAACGTCTTTGGTGTGCATAATCTTTCAACAGGTGAATGTACAACTGTTATCTATCACGAGGGTAATGGAGGTAAGGGGAGCTTAACGAAGTTTGTACAATATTGGACTGGTACATCAAACACAAAATTGATAATGATGTAAAAAAACTTTATTTGTTTGGGGACAACTGTTCAGGACAGAACAAAAAACCACACCCTGGTAAGAATGATGATGTATTTATGTGAAATAAAACGGTTTGATGAAGTAAAACTAGTGTTTCCAGTCCGAGGCCACTCGTTTATGCCGAATGATAGAGATTTTGGGATAGTAAAGAAGAAAATTGGGAAGAGAAGAAAGATACTATGATTTAGCTGAAGTCGAAGCTCTTATTCTTGGTTCATCGAAAATCGCTGGTAAATTCTCTGTCATCAAAATGAACTTTGACGATTTTATTGACTTCACTGCATGGTGGCCAGAGTTTTTACAAAAAGACCAGCTTAAGTGACGATTCCTATGGTAGAGATGTACCGAAAAGACAAAAAATAACATTTTCAATATCAAAATACAGGGTAATGTCTTTTTCATCTGAGACGCCTCACACGGTGCAGTGTGACATGAACATTACCGGCTTGGCAACGGATTCCTTCAGATTGAGGAATGCAGAGATGCCGATCAGGGCTCCAACAAAAAAAAGCCTATGCTACGGTACTTCCGATCAAACATTAAAAAAATGGAAGATCTGAAAAAAAACCAAAAAAATACATTCCAGAAGAAAAATTTGACTTTTGGGACCAAATCCTGTCATGTGCCTACCACATCAAACCGCTGACGATGACTTATTGTAGTGTAAAAATATTTTCTTTGTTATACAAACGTGTTCCTAGATATAAGATATTTTTTATCATTAAAATAAATGTATCTAACAAAATGATTTGTATAATGATTTTTCCCCATGATTTGTAAAATTGTAAAATAGTTTACCGCAGAAAGGAAACATGTCCTATGTAAAAAAAAATTAATAATCAGCTCTTTAAAAATATTTGATTGACTCAATTTCAAAATATGATCTTTAAAAGGTCAGTCATATAGAATAAAAAATAAATATTTAAAATATATGTATGTACATATGGGATTTATAAGGTTTTTTTGTCGCTCCTGAAAAGTTGGTTAATTTCGACTTGATGCCTTTCTGCAGTTAGCGGTTCATATACTCATACTAAATGCAATGAAAAATATACAGTTCATTCATTTTGACTCTAAGGTACTTTAATGACAATATTACAAGAGTTTCTTCCGGTATCTCATCTTAATCACTAGTGCATGGAGTGATATGTGTGTAAAATTGTACAACGGTATACAAAGTAAAATTATTTCCCGGTTTTTCTTATATCGATGAAGCTTGAAAGTCCCTTTGGGACAACTGCTTTAACCGAATTAGTTTATTTCTGATTTTCTGCCTGTACGTATAGACAATCGAATTATTTGGTACTAAATTATCTACTATAACAATTTCGATTCATATAAAGTTTGATGATATTTTTCAACCCTACAAGTACTGCTATCTCACTGCACGTTGATAAGTCATCGTTTTGCGCAAATGATGTAACGCCTATAATTTATAATATTTTCAAATATACTGTAGTTTAAATAGGCGAATAAAAAACTATAAAAACGGAAGTGTTATATTATACACATTCTTGTCTTTAAGTTGTTTGTTGTAAAACTCAATTGTTGAAGTAAACTATAAACTTTCCTACCCTTTCAGGAATTTTTAGTGTAAAAAAATTGTTTTATTTCCAAAAAGTATTAATATTAAAAGTTGTGTATTTGCAATAATTTTGACTTTACGTTGTCTATTTGAATTTAGTGTATTTCGTAAAGTGGTATGCTGCGCTAAATGTGAACTAAAGTAAATAAATTTGTTATTGTTTTAACATTAATGGAATAGTAGTCGATTGCAATTCCTACCCTATAGTTTTTGTTGAAATACTATACATAATATACTAAATTTTGTTAATTTAAATTTACTTTATAATACCAACCGTAATAAAACTTTAAGTTTATAGTTAAAATCATTCTCTCGAAATAAGTTTAATTTGTGTCTTCATAAAATATGAGCCTTTGTATATTAATGTAACTGATTGAAGTTCATTTAAATCTCACAGACATCCTCTAGAGAAAATCACAGAATAAATAAGTTTTAAAGAAGTGAGTACAACCACGTGACTTATGTAGCCTAAATATCCCTACACATAGGTGAATTAACGTGTAGACTCCTGCTTTTCAAATACTGCAATGAAGGAAGCCCTTAAGGACAAAAATAAGAATATATCGAGTACGATATCTCAGGAATGATTACAACTGTAGATTTTAAATACTACATAAAACTATATTTTTACATAGAAAAGTTTCTTTGTCACTCTATGGGAGTTGACCAAGCGTCATTGAAACCGATCACTCAGTAGGATGTCCCAACTTCTCTTTTGCCTGCGGGGAGGATGTAAGTTTCTTTTCTGTATGGCTGTTTGGCTGGTCTGTCCGCAGGAGTCGTTTGGAGTATAGTTTAGTTCAAGGAAGTCCAGGCTACTATAATTCCTATATTATTTTTATGTACATGATTAACATTTCTAAATTGATATTCATGGGAATTTATTACTTTTTTGGAAATGAGACTCTTATTATTATCAATGTTATATCTTGACAGGATGGATGGACCAGAATGTTTTTCACTTAGGTTTCGTAAACTAACTTTATGCTTATTTATATTATATAAAATAAAGTTACTTACATGATTTAATTATTCATCGTTTTACAAATCACTATAACAGTCTCTGTCCCTGTAATAAAACTGAGAAAGAGTCATCATACTAATATTTGGATGTTTTCTTTACTTTCCGAATAAAGTTAATAGATCGTATTACTGTAAAAACTAAATCTATTTGGCAATTACATGGCACCATGAGTTTTTTTTAGTGGCAATCTAGCTTTGGTGGGGTGTTTTTTTTACTTACGTCTTAAAACCTTAGCTATTTTTTATACATATATTCTGAATATTGGGTTTGCAAAGAGTAGAATTTTTGTTTTAATAAACTATAATTAATTGTAGCCGTGAAACATTTATTAAAGTCTTATTTATTAGTTTTTACAAACATTTTGGCTAAATTTGGTCTTTAATCCCACATTCTTACAAAAAAAGATATAGGAATATATTCGGAATTAAAACTGCTCACCAACACAAATCATTGGTGGTAACGATTAGTTTTATTCTAGGTCATGTTTTATATCATAATTTCTCTACTTATATTCGAAATTTAAAGCTAATTAAGTCTTCGTCACAAAAGGTTTTAAATGAGTAGTTGATTTGTAACAGCAGTAAAGAGGCCGAGGCACTTGTCTATGTTGACTAGAGTAGAGAAGACATTGACTGACCCAGCTTTTGTGGGCTCCGGAAATTATTCGGCCGGGCCTCGTCCTGTACATGTGTGGCGGGGCTGGCCTAGGCTACGTTAAAACTTTCAGAAAAAACTGGTCTGAGTACGGTCCTGCTGACCGGAATGGACCCACTCTTCTCTAAAATAATCATAGAACAATCCATTTACACAGAGTTATTGTCCTGTTTGTTATTTTTTACTCATGATTTTTTTCTCTATAACATTTATAATCAACATAGTGTCTTTAATCATATTTGTTATTCCTTCTGTTTCATTTTACTTAAACTTTTAATAAAATTAATTAACATAATAAAATAATACTAACCTACATTTTCAGGACATTAACATCTCTGTAGACTGTTTTCCCTTTACGTCCCTTAATGTTACAATAATTAGGTAGAAGATTAAAACTAATGATAAATGCTATATATTGTTTTATATTTATTGTCTCTTTTCATTTTGATGCATGGCTTTATTCTTTTGTAATATACGTTTTTTATATTATTTATTAAGTTTTTCCTTCTTAAATATAAGAATTATTACACCTTGAGTTTTTATTTTTATTCTTTAGTATAATATATTTAATGCAGTATGATCAGTTATATATTTAGTGAAGATATATGCTTTTTTTCGCTTCAGGAGCAGGGCTATTATATTTTTGACATTTTTAACACATCCGATAGTTGTAAGATTTATAAGAGGCTTCTAGGATATTGATTTGTAATGCTATGCCAAACTGCTTACGTACGAATTGCCTAGCCGCACAAATACCTGAACTGCTATATCTCTATGCTAGTTGTTGACGATAAAGTAAATCCACTATATTTCCCAACTGATTTTGTATTCCTGTGTAGGAATATGGTGGAGAGTTACGAGGTAGCACTTGGTGCTATGGATGGTTGATGCTAACTCCTAATTATTTTATCCCTTGATAATGCATGGCTACGGACAACGGCAGAAGGAGATTGGATATATCCTCATTCTTAATCCGATAATTTCATATAGGAGCCACATCATCTTACAACAAACAGGATGACCATAGAGGACTGTGCGTCTGAGGATAGCCAAGAGCTGGTGGTCAGTAGAGTCCTTGTCCCTACATATCAAACTTGAAATTCGTTGTACCAGGGATTAAAGTTCTGTGATAGAACTTGCATAAGCTTTAACCTACCAAAAAAACCACATAATTTTATCGATAACTTATTTTTATTTTGTTTTTTTTACCTACAGAATTTTGAACCCTGCATTAAACCAGCTCATTATGAGCTCAGGCATCCACGGCGATTGCATTAGTATCATCTTAAGGATTTATTTTTACAGAAGGAACATTCCTTGCAAACATCTAGTGAACCTTAAGGATATAAACCTTTAGTTGTTATTCTGTCTACATCTACAATACGTACGATGATTTAATTCTTATTTACTTTGGAATATTAAAATCGACTACTCTAAAATACAATATAATTTTCAAGTTAAATCAAAAGTTATTATAAGTATAAAAATATAATTTGTATACAAATACATCACTAATAAGTGATAATCACACTTAAGAGAGACACAATTGACTCAGAATAATGAAATCTTCTTTTATATCTAGTTCTCGTAAATATTAAGATTACTGTTAGTGAATAGCGCGTCCAAGTCAGAACAACTCAAACTCTGACACATCACATGATGTAGCTGAGACAGTAATTACATACCTACCAAGACAGTTGAAGATGTTTGCTGGGCATACTATGGTAATCTTTCTTCAACAGGTGCATTCTAGATGTGAAACTCCAGGTATTGTAGTACTGGCCCAAAACCGAAAATATAAAATTATTTAAGGCAAAGAAGCTTAGTTTACGAAATCCCTAATGGAGTCCGGTAAGACATTAAGTGATTACACTCAACGATACGAGAGAGCTCTGGAGTACGATTCAGTAACTAATTCATAAAGGTCAAAGTTATAGAATATTTTTCTTTTCGAAACTATCATGTAAAACGGTTAAAATATTTAATTTAAAGAATGTAACATGATTTAGTCGAGTACTGATATTATTATTCAGCTAGCTTACACTAATTTAACTTAAATTTTAATATTTATACTATGAAAATACGTCAGAAAGAACGCTGTTTACATAAGTAAGAAGATTCTTCTCTTATAAAATTTTTGATTTCTTATCAAATACGTAAAACAGGTCCTTTTCCACACTGTCTTCTTTCTTGTGTACGTTAAATTACATAAAACTATTATCTCTGTATTCTTTGGGTGCAGAGCGGATTGTAAAGAGCCTACATCACACGCTTTCCAGTTTTAAACAAAGTTCAGACGAACTTAATAAACCTAAACACAAAACTCAAAGAAATAACAACACTTATTTGAATATTGTTTATATAGTATTAGTTTCTTCACTACTTTTAACTGTTCTTATGTCTGTTACTAACAGTTGGATGTATAAAATGTTTTTTGTGAGAATTCGAATAGCAAAAGATGTGATTTCTAAAAAATGTTTAAACTAATTTATTTGTAAGTCCTGGTTCTGGCCATAATGTATCCTGGTGGATTTTACCGGAAGTGTTCGAAATAGAAAAAATTTTGTCTTAAACTGAGCTATATACTGAACAAAACCTGTATCTTGTATTTCTATGGATATATATATATATATAATCTTTATATATTATTATACTATTGGGTATATTTCACTATTCCTTATTTTCTTTTAATCTCGACTTGTGCAGACACGTCATTTCTTACGTTACGTCTATTACTAAAATGCAACAAAAATCCCGGATGTGCTAATATAGTCATTTTATCGGTACAATTATATCAATAAACATATTTATAACATGCTTGCTTCAAAATGCAACCTACATACACGTTTGATATGCCATTTTATTACACAGCTACATCTAAAAAAACCTACATAAGTCTACAATATAGTGAAATTATTTAAATGGCCCCCAAAAACTTTTCATAATTGTTGTAAATAAATAGTCAGAGGATTAATAATCAAGTTAATGTTTATTAATTAACAAATATATACACATTAAGCACACCGAAAATGTAACACGTTGAAGAGGTACGGAAAAGAATAATACATATTTAGCTATAGCAGCTGTTGTAAAAGTTGGCGCATGCGCACGTTGATTTCTTTGCTCTATTAGTGTGTGTCTGTGTAAACCATCAATACACGCGGGTATTGTCAATTATTTATAACACCCCTCCTCAATATCTGCGTGGATCGGTTACTTCAGACCCAAGGTCCCACAATGTTGCCAGTGTTTGATTGATGGTAGCGATTTCGTGAAAATATCGGCTACCATTTCGTCCGTCGGTATATGTTCCACCTTGATCTGTCCTTCTTGCACTCTCTCTCGGATGAAGTGATGACGAATGTCTGTATGTTTCGTCCGGGGGTGAAACAGCATTTTCTGACATCATTTTGGCACTCTGATTGTCGCAAAGAATTGTGCCGTCGATTGACTCCGTTGCTCCCAATTAAACCAGTAGACGATTCAGGAAAATTGATTCCTTTGCAGCCTCGCCCAGAGCCATGTATTCGGCTTCGGCAGTTCATTGTGCCACTTTTTGTTTGCTTTCTGGCTTGCCAGCTTATGGCTGCGCCGCCCAAGAAGAAGGTGTATCCTGTGTATGACCTTCTGTCCAGTGTACATGCACCCCAATTTGCATCAGCGTAGCCTGTAAATTTTCCGATATTTCCATCAAAATGCAGGGAATGATTGGCTGTCCCTTTGAGGTATCTCAAAACTTTTTTAGCCGAACCCCAGTGATGATCGGATGATTTGTCGTTGAATTGTGCGAGCATACTTACGGTGTATGCTATATCCGGCCTCGTACATACCGCCAAGTACATCAATGAGCCTACCAGCTCTTTGTACGGATGATTATTTGAAGATTTTTCTCGGTCTTCTGCTGTTCCCTCGATTTTTGTACTTGGACTCGCTGGTATTTCCACCGGGTTACAGGAATCCATTCCAAATTTCTTCAAAATTTCCAGAACGTATCCTCTTTGTCCCATTTTGATCCCGTTTTGTTGATCAATTTCGATGCCTAAGAAATATTTGGCTTCTCCAAGGTCTCTGATGCTTATTTCTTTATATATTTCATGTTTTACGTGATCCAGCAGCTCCTCATTGTCCGAAAATACCAACATATCATCTATCCAGACAGCAATTACGATGATATTATTTTCGTGCTTCGCAGTGAATAAAAACGGGTCTGATACCGTCGGTTGCAATCCAATTTTTCTTAAAATTTTGGTTAAATGGTCGTACCACATTTTTCCTGATTGCTTTAACCCGTAGATAGCCTTCTTCAAACTGCATACATGGTTCTTTTTCTTCAATGCTTTCTGCATCTCCATAGCTGCTTTGTATGTCTTCGAATCACGTCTTTCAGTTCGTACGATGTCATTTACGGCCTCAGCTAGCCCCTCTTCCTTGAGCTCACTGTTCAAATATGCCGTCTTGACATCCCAATGCTGAACTTTGGTATTTAACCCTGCTGTTAATGCCATCGCAGTTCTAATCGACTCGAATCTTGCTACCGGAGCAAATGTATCGTCGTAATCAAATCCCGGTCGTTGAGTAAACCCTCGTGCGACGATGCGCGCCTTTCTGCGTTCGATTGTACCGTCTGGATTTAATTTATTCTTGAGTACAGTTCGTGTACCGATGACGTTCTTGTTTGCCGGCCTTGGCACTCCAAGTCCCATATTCGAGATGTGACTTCACCTCGTCCATGATAGCACGCTTCCACAGCTCAGCGTCATCTCCAGTTAATCTGTTTGCACGTCGGCATTGAACACTAACTCCTCGAAGATGTGCCTATCTTCGTCGTTGCATTCATCAGAATCGCAGGAGTCTTTTCGCTCGCGGTGTCTCTTTCCAACTTGCACAAAGGATGATTCTAACGGCCTTTTCAAACCATGACCTTGCTCGTCGTCAATGAATACGTCGTCGTCACCAGTATTCATATCTTTTCCGCGGCCTGATCCAGTGCTAGAGACACTTTCGGGTCTACGATACTTCCGTGGACGGCCTCGGCTGCCGGTCCGTATCTTAGGCATCTGCCGACTCTTTTTCCCCTGACGATGAAGATCTCCCCGTTTTTCCTGCTCATTGACGGTTTCTTCTTCTTCTTCTTCGAATTCAAGTGGGTCCAATTCAACCTTCGCGTAGATTATCTCTGGCTTGTCCTGAATTTTAGATTGATGATTCTCAACATTTTTATTTTTTATCGACTCTTCCAGTGGATCAACGTTGGCTTTCGATGGTCCCATATTCTAGTCAAAACGTACATCTCGGGTCACAACGGTTTTTCAGTATCCAGCCGCACTTTGTACGCTTTTGATTCAAGGTCGTATCCTAAGAATCTACCTGCAGCAGCTCTCGGGTCCATTTTTCCAAGTCCGACTGTTTTATCTAACACGTACGCTCTCGAACCAAATATACGCACGTATTTGAGGTCCGGCAACTTGCCGTGCCAAATCTCGTACGGGGTTTTTCCACCGATACATGTACTTGGACAGCGATTCCTGATATAATTCGCCGTCGCAATGGCTTCAGCCCAAAATTATTCTGGCATCCCGGTCTCGATCAGCATGCATCTGGCTGTATCCAGCAGCGTTCGGTTCTTCCTCTCCGCTACACCGTTCTGCTCAGGTGTGTACGGCGCTGACATTCTTCTCTGGATCCCCTCCTGCTTCAGGTACTCGTCGAAATCTCCATTTCGGTATTCCCGACCGTTGTCCGACTGTAAAAATTTAATTTTTCGGCCAGTAAATGTCTCAACAAAATTTTTATATTCTTTGAACTTACCGAGTACTTCGGATTTCTTCTTCAAGAAATACATCTCGCACCACGTACTGTAGTCATCGGCAAACGTCACCATGTACTTCGATCCGCCGTTGGAATTTGCCCTCATTGGCCCGCAAACGTCGGTATGTACTCTAGGGAAGTTATAGCATGACCGGTGGGATGCGCGTGAGGAGTGGAGGAGTTGAGCGCGTGGGGGCACAATCTAAAGTAGGGGAGTGAATACGGTGCTACTAACCCTACTGAAAGTTTTCGGCTCCCGGCTCATAGTGGTGGCGGGAGCCGAATATTGTAGTGTTTGCCAACATTTCTAGACCCTTATGTTCTTACCACGGTGGTCTTTTATGATGAACAATTTAGTATAGGATACCTTGAGAATATTTGAACATTTCTAGACTCTTTTGAAGTTACGGCGACGGACTTTTATGATGGGGAATTCAATACAGGAAATCTTGGAAATATTGGGACCGGATGTACGTGATCTTAACAATGACTATGTTCTGCCGAAATTGTGTTCATAGCTCACACTTCTTAATGAGTTCGCAGTAGAGATACCTGGTGGTAAGAAAGGGTTCTCATAAATTGGGAAAGGGTAGGAATTTATATTATTCTTGATCTCCAACGACGACAACAGTTAAAAATTGTAATTGTTACGCTTTGTTGGTCATTAAAATTTAATTTATCATATACTAACCGTGTAAGCTTCAGGATTTACGATAGTAGATACAATTATACACTACAAAATTTTCAACTGAAATAGCCTAGCTGCTAAATTAAAAATGAATATAAAACTGGTTAAACTAATTTGTCAATATACACAGTAGAATAAGAAAAAACTTAGTTTTATCTACCAACTTGTATCAAGTTAATTTAATGATGTATACTTAAAATAACAATAACGCCAACGATCCACACGCAATAGTTAACATAACAAAACCCCGTTGTCGATGAAAATTATTTATTGTTCTTCGAACTACACCCAAATCAAAATTTTCCAGATTACTTTTAGTATGTTTGCGTTTTCTTACTTTGTTGGGCGTACTAAAAGAATTGCCAATTGGACTTATTTTTGTCCTCCTTCAAAATTCGTCTCAGCGTACTTTCAGAAATTCCAGTTGCCTCTACGACACGCTGTTGAACTTTCTTCAGATTTTTAAGTGTGTTGGTTTCTGCTTCCCGTTTCATAAAATGGGAAGCACTTCTCTTGCTTGGCCGTGTATAACCTTTCTATCTCCAATTTTACTTTTCACATTATGATCCATCTCAAACTCTTTACTTAAAAAGTAATGAGCACAACGCAATTAATTCAAAAATTGTATTACAACTCGTGAATTGGCACAAGCGAATCTTTTTGGGCGGTACGTATAGAAGACTGGAGACCGAAGTTCACAAGGCTAAATACGGCAACAGACTGAGCCGCTCCAGCCCCCACCACTTTAGTTCCGTCTTTGCCTACGGCGCATCTCGAAGTCACCGGTCATGGTATAAATTCTCTACTATACAATCTCCAGTGGCACTCTACTCCTGTCAACCCTTTCTGTGAACGGTCTGGCAGCCTGCTTACCGCGACAGCAAACGTCGCATACTGTTGCTTTGCCCTTGAACGACAAATTTATCCCGGTTGCCAGCTGCTCATCAAATAATTTATTGACTGCATCCATGTGTATATGGCTATATGCCCAAGTCTCCTGTGCCAAATTTTAGGTGAAATTTTTGCCCCTTTCCTAAAAGGTTTTTGACTTGACGTGTCCTCAGAATTTGCTTGCGCTCGCGTAACCACCTATGCATGTTTAGTATTTTCTTCTCTTACAAAGTACAGATCTCCCACTCTATCAGCGATAATCACGGTTTTGCCATCTGTATTACGTACCTCAGCTAATTTGTCATTGAAGATTACTGTATTACCTTTGTCAGTAATCTTAGATACCGACATCAGATTAGTTCTTAATTCCGGTACATACAGCGTGCCATGCAAGTTCGCGGTTGAAATAACTCCACCACTTACATTTATCTTGGCTACGCCCTTTATATTTGCAATTTTCGATGCTTCTGTTGCTAACTTGAGCACCGAATTGCACGTCACCGTATCTTCAAGAATATCCTCGTCGCCGCACATGTGAGTTGTGCATCCACTATCCAATCACCACTTGGATTGGCTATGACCTTGAACCTTGTTGACCTCTTCTCGGTTCAGTTCCGAGATGTAAAAATCCTGTGCTACCCAAGCACTTCCTTGTGTTGATCTTCCATCCTCCTTTTCGGGGCAATTTTTGGCAAAATGGCCAACCTTGCCCCATTTGCAACATTTCCTCTTGAAATTACCTTTTCGCCGCCGCCGCTACGTCTACAAAAATTACGTTCTGGATCTGGCCATGAATGCTTTGTCTTCGGCGTCTTGTGAATCGCCTACCCTGGCCAAAAATTCATTTTTAAGATTTTTATTTTGAGCTCTTCCGGCTTCAGCAACTGATCACGACTCTCGATTACGCATCTAAAATTCTCAAAACTTGGTGGCAAACCGTGCAGTATCATAGTAGTTAATAGATCTTCATGAATCTCGATATCCATTTCCGCCAATTTGTCAACTACGTAGAAGAAGTTGTCCAGGTACTGGTGTATACTTTCCCCCTCCTTCACCTTGTGCACGACCAGCGACTTCAATAACGTGGCTTTCCTTGCCGGCCCTTTTGATGCCTAGATCGCTTCAATTTTCAGCCACAGCTCACGAGTTGTCTTACAATTTTTAATATTTTTCAACTCTGATGGCGCCATCGCCAAAATGATGCTTGCCTGGGCTGATTGATCTCCATCTTCCCACTTGACTACAGCGCTTCCATTTTCAACACTTTCTGCCGGTTTCTGGAGACTTCCATCGGCATACGGCCATAATTTCTTCAGAATCAGCAATGCCCAAATCTGAATTTTCCATGTGTCGTAATTGTCCTTCGACAGTGCTTGTATATTGCTACTTGTACCAGCCATCTTTTTTAGGTTATACAAACCACTTTTTAACACAACGTGATACTCACACTTAATTTCACTTTTACTGACTTTTATTAACTTTTAATGCCCAACGCTATCACACAAACGTCACTGGGCCCACAACCTACAGCTGTAGAGTTATAGATTGAATTTTAAAAACTTTATCGTTAAATTACTAGCTATTCCGTCATTTCTTGGAAACTGAGGAAAGAACCTTGCAGTGTAATTAATATACTGTTTTGTAGCTTAAAAAGCTGATATGACATTACTCTGATGAAGATAAGAAAAGTTGCTTTCTGGAATGTCACTTTTAGCCAGGTTTACACTCGAATACGAAACTATTGCATAAATATGCTTTATTTATGAACATATTATTATATCTACTATTGCCTATTGGTTATGACATTAGTCAGTAGACTGTAATATAATAAAATGGTTTATTACTATCGCAACTAGTAGCAACCTTAACATTCAATACGCTTTGTGATTAAAGTCATTGATGGAGGCATTTCTCAATTTAATTTCCTAGATTAAACGCCAAAATATCTGCTAGAGACATTATATGCATTTCACGGTGCAGTCCTAAGTCACCTTCGGTGTAACTTTACTACCTTAAAAATTTTATTTAGGGGCTTGTGCTAAACCAAATTCTTCTAAGATTCATCTGTAAAGACTTGGATCAGTGTAGTCCGTACTTAGTCGAGAAGTGGAGGTTCAAAAGCCATCTTAACTTTATAGATGGCAATATTCACCTAAATACCAGTTAGGTTTAAAAAGATCTTTTTCACCACCCCTCTCGCTATGAGTAGGGATGTTCGGATGTGTCTTCAAGGTCCTGAATGACTGCAAATTAATTTTTCCCCTGCTTGTTCCGTTTAATCATCTGACCTAGCTCTGGTGAGTTCCTATTGTGTCAGCCTAATGCGAGAAAGAATCCAAGGCTCGAGGCTATAACTTCTGTGTTGTTCATGGGAATAATCCCCAGCACCATCCATTTTACAACATGAGCATTTTAATTGCCCAGTACCTCGGTCTATATACCACACTGGATGAGTGTATAGGCTTTTGGAATTAGACTTAAAATTCCTCTACTTTTAAAAATTTAGTACTAGCAACGAAATAAGGTATTGGGAATTGACACTCCACTCAAAACTTCAATCGTTATTGCTTGGTAGCTTAAAATTATAACTCTATATAGCTTGTTTTATTTTCGATTTATCCTGTGGACAGATAAACAAACGATCATACAGGAAAGAGATGTTAACATTCATGAAGACCAAAAAGAGAAATCGTGTGAGCTTAATGAGTATTAGGCTTCTATGACGCTTAGTCTAATTCCATGTTTGGACAGCAACATCATACAATTCATTTTGTCTATATGTAAAACCTCATGCAAGGTTTTATGACAGTACTCAATTAAAATTTCTTGTAATCAAACGGGGGTACTACATGATAGGTGTGTAGTGGAATTATATATTGCCAGTAACTTTCAACATTGATCACAATATATTATAATTTCTTTTTTTCTCTATCAATAAATGTGGCATAGCAATATTACATGATAGTACAAAGTTTGTTTAAATGTTTAATAATTCACCAATAATGGTTGCAAATAAGAGCTAAAAATATTCGCTCTGCCAAATCCGTTCGATTGCCATACACTATTATCAAACACAGTAACGCAGCTATGGTTGGAAGAGCTCATTCTATGTGAGTGTTGAGTTTAGCTCCAGTTTAACTTTCTATTACGTGCAGCAAATGAAATCAACCTTCTTCCATACAAGCAAATTTTACGTGCAATCAAATCTTCTAAACAATACACAGCTATGGCGAGGAGGGATGATTCAGTGAGGCTGTGAATTTTAAGTATTAAACCGACGCGGGTGTTTCCTTTTATATTTTTTCGTTTTCGACGCCGACTATTTTTAGATCCCTTTAGACGAGATTTACGAAGTCTGCAACAGCATCAAATTGTAGACGCTGCACTAAGAGGAATTTGAACTGGAGCTAAACCCAACATACGTATTGAATCAGCCCTTTCCACTACATCTGCGTTATGGAGGACTGGGTAGCTCCATTGTTTTTTGGATCGTGTCAGTCAAAATCGTAGTGCACTCAGTTGTGCACCTGATGAGACATGAGAATACAGGGTGCGTTATAAAAGTAATGAGCATTTTCTAAAAAACAAAACTGATTTATTCATGTGATTGAAATAAATGAACAAAATACTTAAACATATTCTCTTTCTGCATCAACATACCAGCGTAGACAACTCTGCCACGCTTGGAAAGCACCCTGGAACTCCTCGACTGGAATGCCTCTCAGGAACCATATAACTTCAGCATGGATGTTCCCCACCGACTCCCAGTGCTACCCCTTCAGGACTATCTTCACTCGGGGGAACAAAAAAAAATCACACGGTGCTATGTCAGGGCTGTAAGGAGGCTGGGACTTCACGATGTCTTCTATCTGGGTCGGGTAGTTGGTAACGACGCCTCAGCTGAAATTTTCTTTTCCTCCTGGTTTGGTCTCCATTTTTGAAGAGGCAGTTTGTATGCTATGTAGAGGCATGGTTCTAAAAATCGAATTCGTGCATGCAAAACAGATAGTCCAAATTTAAGTGTGCTCAGATCTATGGAACTTTCTTCAGCAGTTTTCAACTCATTGAATGCTTGTCTGTTTGCATATGTAGCACTTCATCGTTGATGTTGTATTAGTAGCAGCATTGCACACTTTGCCATCTACCATAGTGAGCACAAGAGTATGAGATACTTTTACGGGTTTGTTGTTGGTCTCAAATTCCGTAGGATTAAGGTTTTCAGTTTGGTTTTGAATATGCTCTATTTCGGATCGAGTCACTTTATTGCTTTCATCTACAAACTGAATCCTTATTGGGCGGCAGAATCGTTAAGATGAAGGAGCCGGATTCTGCCACCAAACTTTTTGTGAGGCATTCACATTGCTCGTGAGTCTTAGTGGTACTAATGAGCTGATGAAGACATGGGCATCAGAATCGGATTTGTTTTCAAACATCTGTTTGAATTCTTGTGCTTTCGAGCCATCGCATCTCCATTTGCTGATTAATGTCATATTCTGCAACTCCGTATCACTTGCCATTATTAATACTTCTTCTAGATACAAGCAAAGACGTTGAGTGGTGTGGTTGAGAGGATTTTGAACACGTACTTCAGCTTTTATTTCAGAGATGCTGATATCTTTAGGATAGCATTCTTTTTTCTCTCTTTGCAGCAGGGATTACACGGGTATATATCTTCTTGCCCACTTCTTATAACATTATATTGTGTATGGGTTAAATCTGCCTCCACATACTTAATTAGTACCTCTGTTACAGTCAGCTTGCCACTTTTAGCACATTTCTCAGCCGAACTGATAATTTTTCGATACTTGGTGGCTCTTGTCGGGGTTAATGAGGCCTGTTTTATGAGCTTAGAAAGTTCTTTGTTGCCTGAGGCTCTTTTGTGCATTACTGCAGAGTAGGGTAACTCTACATGACGTACTTCTGATCGTACATTTTCTGTTTTGCGCCTCTTGCTTCGCTCACTACTTTCCTGGAATTCCTTTGAAGGACGGCCGAGTTTATGGTGTCGCCGAAAACGGCATTCTGTGTAGCTGGCCGCAGACCACTTAAGGTTAAACTGATGCCTAAAAGACTTTAAGCTATCGCGGAGTAAATTAATTTTGTCACTGGGGCATTTGGTAATTTCTGAGAGTTTTTCTTCAAGAAAGTCCAGTTTATTGTAAAAATATTTTCATTTTGCACTGGTTTATAATTTTGAACATGTCCTCTCTCTGTATTGTCATCGAGGGCTCCGCACTAGAACCGGCCGACAAAAAACTAGTGTTTTTATTACGGAATTTAAAATATTTGAATTATTTGTTATTAAAACCTCTTTAATTAAATTGCAATAAAACAAAGGGGCAGAAAGTGGCGGAAGGTTTTTCTCTTAATAGTTCATGTAAAAGGTTCACAGAATATGTCTATGCAATACATTTAGCTTAACACCGTTTAACTCATAATTAATTTATATGCTCTCGGAAAATTAATTTATAAGAATTTTTTTACCACGACAACATGCATGACTCTCTGCTACATTTCATTAATGAAAAAGTGATTCTTATAATTCAATAATGCATTATAAACAAAGAGCATACCTGTGCTTGAAGAATCCATAGACGTTTTTAGGTTAGCACTAAACACAACAGTGTAAAATTTCACAGAAAAGTGATAAAAAATAGCGATCGTCGAGAAAGCAAACCTGTAAATATCACAACAGATGATTTCCAACTAACGTGGAGGGTGTAGGAGGCGCGTTGGCGGTGGGGATGAACCGGTTTTGTATGAAGAGGGTTCCCTATTGTCATTACAGAACAAAAGGGACCTGCTTGGCTAAGTTTGTGAATTTTACTTTTGGCTAGCTTTTTTTGGCTTATACTCGTATGTGCGACGAAGGCCGTTTGGCTGGGGACATTTTCGTAGTATAGGTTGAAGATGACTTTAATATCAGGCCGGACCCGGACGGTCTGGCGTTTTAGTCTCGAGCACCTCCAGATAAATTGTTGCGTTGACAGTTTTTCCTTGCGGTAAAAACTCAAAATGGACGATTCCTTGAACGTCAGAGAAGACAATCATCATTGTTTTGATGCGAGACTTTTTTAACTTCACCTTTTTTGGAGAGTATTGTGTGTGCTACTCGGAGCTCTACCTTTTGGAGTCTGGATATAAATATGTACTGATGCAGTTTTATAATGCAAATTTCTATCAAAGATGTGTGCTAGGGTTATTCAAGCAATCATTAACTCAGGCAGGGTGCACTGTCGATTTTGAAGTCTAGTTGACATATTATTCTTCAAACCTACTTATTCTATATCGTCATTAAACAGAGATTTTAATACTAATATTTTAAATGTTTATTAATAATATTACAAAGAGTAAATTTAATATGTAAAACCAGCTTTGGAAACTACTTAAGTACTCCTAATAGTGTATAATATTGGTTGCTCTGTTATTATAACTTGTACTATGAAAGAGAGCTCTGGCGTGAATTTCAGTAACTAATAGAAATGAGTTAAAACTTCTAGAACATATGTAGGTCTCAAGTTTCTGGCTCTGAGTTTTTAATTATTAAATAATATTAGTTAAACAAAAATTATTTACTCTTGTTATTTCTTAAAAAAACATTGACTAATTTCTACTCATTACGAATAAATTATTTATTAGAAATACTAGAAAGATTACTGGAAAACACAAATAAGAAAATGTTTCTCATTAACAGTTATAAATACTTTTGATAAAACTAAGTGAAAACTTCCAATGTATGTTAGTGATCGATTGGTATAAAATATTGTAAACTGATTCTCCCTGTACTATTTGGGTACTAAGAGGATTAAACAATAGCATCAAACACAAACTAGTAGCTTTTACACAAAACATAACAATAAAGTGTTATAAATATATTTATTTAATTAGTACTTGTTAGCACTCATATGAACTATTCTGTTGTTTTGTTCTGTAATAATACTCGCTAAAACTAGGATGTTAACTGCTTTGTGTAACGAGAAATAGTGAGTAAATCTGTGATTTATATTGAATTAAAGTAAGTCATCCTTGTAAGTTTTGGTCCTTGTTCTGCTTCTGGCCATCACATCGTGTTCCTGGTGCTACTTCCGTGACTAACTGTGAATTGAGCGAAGTTTGTAAAATGTATCGACATAACACTTTAGAATTATTTAAAAACATTAAATTATAAATGCCATTTTGTTTCCATGGATATAAAATAATATTTTGTGTAAACTGCTGCTTACGTTACAACTGTCCCTTATATTGCTGACGTCATGACTATTAATAACACTAAAAATAACGCTTGTTATCTGATTACACCGACACATATTTTGAGGGTGCAAAAGGCCGATTAAAACTTAACTATAAAGATTATAATAAGATTTTTCCCGCGTTTCTGATCTAGGTGCTACATTATTTTTGTTTGGATGCAATAACCAGGGACACTGTTCGACATGACATGTTAAACTATTACTAATTATTCTACAATAGTTTATATTATAAATTAATACAAACTCTTTCGAAGGTTTTTGTATGTGTAATAATCAATATAACTCTATTGGGCAGATTTTAACTAAACTTGATAAAACCATTATTTAGATACAAATAAAACTTAAATGTGAATTTAATTTTAAAAGTAACATTACAGTATTTCGCTGCTTACCGTGTAACAGTATGCAGTGTATTCAAGTATTTTTTATTTCAATACATAAATATTGTAAGTCGTAGTAACATGAAAATTGTAATTGCAAGTACAATATATTATTTATATAAATAGCAGCAATGACATAGTAAACCAATTGATATATTCTGCTATCTTATGTAATAAAGTGACACGAGAAACATAATAATACATGCTGTTTGTTAAGTAATTTAGAAGCATTGTACGTAGTAATCTGACATTAAATAATTATTAACATAATTAATAACTTATAGAGTAGTTCAGTTCCGATTAATATTTTTAATTAAAATAATTATTATCTGTTTTATTCTTAGCTGATAGCAACAAAGTTACTCTCAGTCACGTTGTATGGGAATTTTTTAAAGATGAATAATTTTATTAAAACTGTACTGTTTTCGATACTAAATGTTTAATAACTACAAGATGTGTTACAAAATTAAAATTAAATTGTTTGTATTATGACAGAAATAAAAAAGGGGAATATTAATTTAATTCTGAATGTGTGTGTGTGTGTGTGTGTGTGTGTGTGTGTGTGTGTGTGTGTGTGTGTGTGTGTGTGTGTGTGTGTGTGTGTGTGTGTGTGTGTGTGTGTGTGTGTGACTTCAGAGCTCTGGTAATGGTTTCAGAAACTAATTGGTTAAATCAACTTACAATTACAGACCATATTTCTACTCAAATCTGTACAATATATTTATTATTTTATTAAGTGTAAACAATGAAATGTTATTAAGATATAAATTTTATTCCTAAGTCAACTATCATTCGCTTATTTCAAATCATGTTCAATATTGCAATGTTAATTAATGCCTGAGTGATATCTCTAAGACATATTTAAGTAAAAATTCTCCAAGTAATCTTTACGCTATTTATCAAATATGTATGAACGGATATTATGTAGCTTGGAGTATGTGTTAGATGTGACTGTAAACTGATTCTTTCTGTACACCTAGAGGATTTAAAAACATAAATCTCACGTTCTTCTTTAGGTCTTAAAATATACGAAAATATTTCTTCAATTAATCTTTACACTTTTTATCAGATATGTACGAACGGATATTATATAGCTTGGACGATGTGTTGGAAATGATTGTAAACTGAATCTGTCTGTACACTTAGAGTACTGAAAAGATTTATAAACTTAAATCTCATGTTCTTTTTAGCTCACAAAATATACGAAAGTTATTTGCTGATCAAGATAATCTTCCTCATTGTAAAAACCCTGTTAATTTTAAACGCGTTATAACTAAATAGAAACTTGTTAGAGATGTAGCCTCTAAAAGTGATTTATAATAATAACATAATATTAATAAACTTTTATCACTTTTATCACAATGATTCCAAAATGTACATCGTACGAAAAATAAAAGTTTAAAAGTGATAAAAGTTTATTAATATTATTTTATTAAATAGAAACTGTTTCACTGCCCACTGTACATTTAAACTGCTATTATGTAATTCCTTAGAGAAAGACAAATAATATTTTTATAAGTTAATTTAAAACAATTAATTATTTGAAAAATTGTTGTGAAATTAACGATTAAATACCTATTATTGATTTTTCAAATATTTTACTGTGATTTGTTTTTAATTATTAAATCCTGTATACGACTGAAAAAATTAAAGCTATAACTACTTTGATAACTACTCCGCAATGTTCAAACCATTACCCTAACACTAATAGGGTAGTCACACTAGCTTAATTAACTTTCTATATTTATTGCATGGTTGGAAATTGCATAATAAGTCTATCCTCTAAAAAATTTTTGTAAACTAACTCACATTAGTGTTAAGTATTTATAATTTGCACTTTTATGCAAGTTAAAAATCTGTAAACGTACGGCTAGTTATTTAATGAAGAAGGTGTTGTTGCTACTGTTGTCGCCAAACATTTAACAACTATGAGTTTGCTCATTTTTAATGTTACGTGCTAGTGAGATGATACTTGTATGGGACTTCTACAAACCTAGAATTCCAGAACCTGGAATGTCAGGTTTAAAAATGATTTTGGCTCAAATTATTTATATTTTTAGTTGCAGATTTTAATTGCCTAAGTGCATCGTTTAAGAAGATATAGAGGCATACATAAGTAGGTCTAAAAGCCTATTTGAAAAAACGCGTATATTTCTGACCTTTTTAATTAATCTATGAACTTGACAAAACATTATTTCCATAAATGCCTCACCTTTTAAGAGAATACATTTGGTGAAATGTATCCAGCCTCTAGAGGTGTGGTCGTAAGAAGAGAAAGCCAGCTCTGAGCGAGCCTCTCCAATCAAAGCCGTTAAGGGTGGCACACCCTTGTCTAGGCTGGCAAGAATCATTGACTCATATGGAACAAACACTACAAACTCCAACAGTCATCTCCCGCTGTAGACCAGACCTACGAATTACCCTTGCAGAATCTCGACATTTTAGGTTAGTGATGTACCACTCCTGGATCCATATGGTTGTACACATTTAAGTGACATCGGTTTTTACTGTACCTAGTGTGGGTTTAACCGGAAGCAATAAACCAACCAGAAGTGAACCCTCTGGGCAAGTAAATGTATAAATAAATATAACTGTGTTAGAGCTAGCAGAAAATTACATGAAATCTTCTGGCGGATGTAAAGTTACAATATAAGGATGCAGAGCTAAAAATTATGGGTAGAAAATCTTAATAGCAAATTTATCGCACTTCTCAGTACAAGTCAATGGTTATCAAAGTATAAAACAAACTTCATGTTTATGTCTTTTCTGACGTATACCTATTATCATTATAAATTAATTTAAAGGATAATTATGGAATGAAGAGTGTAAACTAAAAAATATGGTTTTTGTGATAAGTGTTAATTTGAACTAAAACGGACATCACCTATTAACGGATATAGTTTTCCTACTAACTGGCATACAAGCTAAGGACTTAAGTAGTCTTAAGAAAAAATTGTCCCAAATATTTTCTGATATTCTTATAAAGTTCTAAGGAGCTAGTATTCCAAAAACTATTTTAAAAATACAAAACTTAAATTTGAACTTACAGCTAATATACATTTAAAACCACCATTCGAGTTAATTTATCTACATGGTTATCGAGTCGTTACGTTTCTCAATAACATTCACCATTACAATGTTCCAGTTAGTGAGGAACCATTTCTGATATGTCTGTGAAGTAGACTGATGACGATATTATTTATTTAATATTGAATATTTTATGTACTTATTGAAAAAACGTATCCATGTCAGTATCAAATTGGAAATGTTTGAGATTCTTCAAAAATTTAGTTTACAATTTACATTTTTTATTTAAAAAATCTCTTTAAGTAATAAAGTTTATAGTATAAACACGTCATTGGCTTAATAAACAACACCAGAAATACTGAATAGCAATCTTTATTAGCATATATTTAGTTTAATGTAATATGTGTATGTGACAGCCATTGACTCAGTTACCCCGGTCCCGGTATCTGGACCACAAGTTAGATAGCTTGTACCTTTAGAACAAACATTTTGACTGTCCCTATTTGATTTTGCAGTAGGTTGGCTTTCCTGTCAGTATGAGATGTAACAAAACTATATTGCGATAAACAATTGTAGTGGAAAATATCATGACAACTCGGAGTTGGCATTATTTTCAAATATAGCGTTTTTGACTTTTTTCAGAGTAAAATTATTATTCATAGTGTAAGTGAACCATGTAAAGGTGACAAAGGAATCTAAGGAGTTGTTTCTATAACTGTATCATCACAATCGGCAAGTTATAATCTCTTGTAAAGTAAAAGGAAGCTCTGGTGGTTATCTCATCAACTAATTGAATAAAGTAAAATATATACACTAGACTATTATTCTGCTCAAATCTGTACAACAACGTTTTTAGAAATGATTGAGTTTAAACAAATTAACGTATTGCGTTATGAGTTTTAATCCGAGGTCAGCTGAAATTCACTAGTTTTCAATTTTTAAAAGTTTTACACTACTATATAATGCCTGAAAAATGTCTCTAAGTCACATTTAAGTAAATAATTCTCATAGTACTCTTTTCACTTCTTATAAACTATGTAAGAATGGACCAAAAAACATTTGGATTTGGTAAAATATGTAATTGTAGACTGATTCTTTCTGTACATTTATAGTACTGAAGGGATTTAAAACCATAATTCTGCTTAAGCATAAAACATAATTAAATGTTAATCAACATAAGTATCACTACACAGGAAAATAAATTCATTGCAATAGTCCTTAAAATTAAAATCCTCTTAACTGAAAATGCGTTATAATAACATAGGAATTGTTTCACTGTTTTTTTTTTTTCTTTAATTGATTATCACAAGACTAGAATGTATATAGCTTTGGGTAAAAAGAATAGTTAGAGAAAATCTTTGAATTGTAAATAATTAAGTAAGTCGTCAATAAATCCTTGTCTCGAGCCTGGTCTTCGCCATAGCACTCCTGGTGTAGATTTCCCACGCCCAGCGCGTTGAACGTCTTTGTATATTAATCTAAAAAATTAAATAAGACCTAGCCCTTAGCAAGCTTTCGGCAATTGTACTTGTTCCTGGTCGGTCTTCTCTAACCGTGGTGTAAGTTTAAAGAATTTTGTAAATAAAACATATGCATTTATCGAAAGCTTTGTGATACCTTTCCTTTGCTGTTTTTATAGATAAAACAATTACTTAAACTGGTGTGCATGTTTAACCTGTTTCTCTTTGTTTCGCTCTTAGCCTTTACTTCATTGTTTACGTCATGATTATTACTAACATTATGTACATGTTATTATTTCATGTTCAACGAAATCTTATGCATTAAATATATTTCTATATTCATGGATGTTATAAACGTAGAATCAATTTTACTTTAACAATTAACCATTCGTACTATAACCTTTTCCAACAATTATCCAATACTATGTACTGTTTCCATCATTGAGAAATCTTATGCAGGAGATTTTTGCCATGATTAAACTTTAAATATTCCGAGTCACGTTTTAATATATTTTTATTTGTGTAATATGACCTGTAATAATTTTGTGATAAGTTTAAAGACTTTGTAGGTCCTATTTAAGACATACAAAAAAGTGATAAAATATTCCAACTCACCTATGTTTCTATCAACTGTATACATTAGGTTAAAAATTTATAAGGCCGTTCAATATCTTGCAAATATTAAGTCTATTAGGTACATGGAGAATTAAAAACAGCACAAAGCGCAAATTTAACTGAGAACATACCGATAGGATTTATTTTGTATAGTAATCATCAATATGTGAGATATGAAAGTAATTAAAAGATCAACAAACATAAATATCTGTTTAATTTCAATCACGTTACTATTTTCGTAATATATTTGTATATATTATTTTTTTTTTATACCCAATAATATAGGCACTGGACTAGTGATTTATGCTGATAAATTGTAGATCTAACCAGGATTTAAAATGCGTACCTTGAATGTCATGAGATAGTGAAAGCAGAAATTGTGATTTATGGACAATAAAAATAACTCACTGTAGGTCCTGGTCCTGGTTCTCTCTCTGAGCCTCACATCGTGTTCCTTGTTCAGTGGTTCTCCGAGGTGCTGTGATTAGATTGACTTTTAAATTTAATACTGAACAGTTAAAAACACTAAATTTTCCAAACATTTCTATTGTTGTTTCCATGGATATAAGTAATTTAAAAGTGGACTGCTGTAGGAGACATATCAGCTGAGTTATATTAATAACAGTGTCAATATTTCATTTCCTTAAGGAACGTTCTTATATAGTCAAAACCACAAGATCTCTTTGTATTTATGATAAAGTCTATTGGCCAAACATTTACGTGTAGAAAGAAGCTAACAGCTTTGAGTTTTGTTAAAGTGATGAACTTTTCCTCCAAAAATGAAATTGATCTTCATCCAACACTAGCTTTGGTTCGGTAATACAATAAGTAAAAATCCATGAAGCAATATGTTTATCTAAAATAATTATTTTACTATAAACATTTGAATCCAGCTGTCAGACACGTATGTGATAGCTATATTACCGTCAGCCAACTATGTGGAAAGACTAAATTAGCCATTTTGAGCTAAATATTTGTACCAATATTGTCAAACATTCCAGTTTTAATATTTTTATAAAGAGTAAAATACTAATCTTTAAACTTGTAAAATACGCTTTTGTACTAATCTTTATGTTTTACTCTAACTTTGGTCTTTAAACTTTCTCACCGTGCCCTAGGCTGACATGCACTAAGGGTTTATATCGATTAATGAGTACTACACACCCTGCAGCAACAAAGGGGACTAGCTGTTGATTTGAAACTTCTATTAACTTCTCGAACATGTTTTTTGTACTGTAACTCACTTTAACCCAAATAAGGACTTTAATCTGGAAATGTTTACAGCGGGTATAGTATTACTACATGTGCATTAAAGAATATTTTACAACTACGGAGTACCTCACATTTATTTAAAAAGAACCTCTAAATATAAAAACGAATTCAATTTCCAAAGCTATATCTTGTGTCCTTTTATGCAAACTTTGTTATTCCAATAAATACATATTATATATATATATATATATATATATATATATATATATATATATATATATATATATATATATATATATATATATATATATGTGTGTGGAAGTTAAATTAATAACTTCTGCGTCAGTTATTATAAACTGAGGTAAGAACCTTTCACTGTAATTTCTAAATGGTTTTGTAACTTGGGAAGATGATACGACATTATTCTGATAACTTTAACAAAATTGTTTTCTGGAATGTCATTTTTAGACAGGTTTTCTCTCGCATACGAAACGTATTCGCAGACATATACTTTAATTACACAAATATAATTATATTGCTTATTGGTTTTGAAATCAGTCTGTTAAATATAAGAGAAACAAATGCTTTTGATACTATTGCAAGTATTAGTTGGCAAACTTGACAATGAATTCGATTAGTAAAGAAAATAATTGACGGAGGTAATTCTTAATTTAATTTCCAAGAAAAAACGGTAAAATTTCTGTGGGAGCGAATCCACACGTATCTATACTCTGAGCAGTTGTTGGTCCTATAGTTTCACGTTGCAGTCCTAAGACACCTTCAGTCTGTAGTGTAATTTTACTACATTACAAACTTAATTTAAAGGCTTGTGTTAATGGAGCTAAACTCGACATACACAGCCCTTCCTACCACATCTGTGTTATGGAAGAATAGGTAGGTTCGCCGTTCTTTTGGCTCGTGATAGTCAACATCGTAGTGCTCTCAGTTGTGTACCTGATGAGACATGAGGATACAGGGTGCGTTGTGAAAGTAATGATCATATTCAGGAAAAAAAACTGATTTATTCATCGAAATGGTACAAATGGACAAAATACTTCAACATAGCCTCCTCCTGCAATACACCTGCGTAGAAAATTGCTTTGAAAGCACCATGGAACCCCTCAACTGGAATGCCTCTCAGGAGCATTATAACTTCAGCATGGATGTTCTCCACCGACTCCAATTCCTTTCATCTCAGCTCTCTCTTCAGTCGGTGGTAAAACAATATCACACGGACCTATAGGGTTGTAAGAAGGTTAGGGCAGCACGGGATTCTTGTTCTGGGTAGGGTAGATGGTAACGACGAAGGCCGTGTGGCAGTGGGCATTTTTGTAGTGGAGCTTGAAGATGACTTTAACATCAGGCCGGACGCGAGCGATCTCGCGTTTCAGTCTCGATCGCCTCCAGATAAAAGACTGCGTTGACAGTAAAGTTTTTCCTGGCGGTACAAAATCAAAATGGACGATACCTCAAACTTCAAAGAAGACTATCAGCATTATTTTGATACGAGACTTGCTCATGTGCACTTTTTGAGGTTCGGGAGAGTATTGTGTGAGCCACTGGGAGCTCTGCCTTTTGTATTGAAGTATGTACTGATGCTGTTGTATAACTCACATGTATATCTTAAATGTTTGCTTGGGTGTTTAAGCTGACGCATTAATCTCCAAAACTACTTATTTTAATTCTTGATGAAACAGAAGTTAAATTATTATAAGTTACGGAAAAAATTGTAATGTTTGTGTGTTTATAATTTTATTTTTGAAACTATAATATTAGGCATTCAAAATACTGTAAAATTTTACTTTGACCGTTATTACCTCTTTTACTGTGAAAGAGAGCTCTGGCGTGAATTTTAGAAACTAATATAATGAGTTAAAACTTGTAGAACACATTATGTCACAATTTTTTGGCACCAAGTTTTTAATTATTGAATTATACCAATCAAACCAAAATGAGTTATTGTTTTTATATGATAAATAAAAATCATTGACTAATTAACTCATTACGAAAAGTTTCCTTACTAGAAATTCTAGAAAATAATATTGCTGGAAAAAACGAGTAAGAAAATGTTTCTCATTACCAGATATATATATTTTTTTTTATAAAACTACGTGAAAACTTATAATATATGTTTGGGTACTAAATATTGTAAACTAATTCTCCCTGTGATCTTTGGCTACTGAGAGGATTAAACATAGCACAAATTATTGTCTTTTATTTAAAACATAACAATAAATTGAATTATGTACTTCTGTTAGCACTAAATATGAACTATTCTGGTGCATTTTGTTGTGAATAATACTCGCCTAAACTAGGATGTAAACTGCTTTGTGTAACGATAAATATTGAGTATACACTATGATTTATATTGAATTAAAGTAACTCATCCTTGTAAGTCCTGGTCCTGGTCCTGCTTCTGGACATCACATCGTGTTCCTGGTGCTACTTCCGGGACTGGTTGTGAATTTAACTAAATTTGAAAAATGAAGCAACATAACACTTTAGACTTATTTAAAAACATTAAATTATAATGTCATTTTTTTCCATGGATATAAAGTAATATTTTCTGTAATCTTCTGCTTACGTTTTAGCTGTCCCTTATATTGCTGACGTCACGACTATTAATAACCCTAAACAGAAAGCTCGTTATCTGATTATCCAAATAGAAACATTTTAATGTGACAAACGTGTGAATAAAACATTAAAAAGTGTTTAAAGAGATAGTTCCATGTCTAAACTTATGATATTTGTGCTACATTATTAGTTTTTATATACAATATCCAGGGACAGAATTCTAAATGAAATTGTATACTACAGCTACTTAGTCTACAATAGTGTGGTTTTAAATTTCTAAACAATAATATCACAAATAACATAAATATAATTCATCTATAATGATATTTAAGTTTATTTTATAAATCCCAATTTTTTACATTTATAATAATCACGCTAACCCCATTGTGCATATTTTAACTAAATTTGATACGTTTATTAATTTGATACTAAGAAAACTTACAGCAATTTGTATTTTAAAGTATTCCCTAAACATTTTGATGAAACTAACTTAAAAGAAAAAACAAACAAACAAACAAAAAAACAAATATTCCACCTCTAACAGTGTCACAGTAAAAAATGTATTCCAGAATTTTATATTTTCATGAGTAAATATCATGTGTCGTCACGTAATGTAAGGGAAAACACGTCATAACGTAAGGGAAAATAGTAATGACAAGTACGATATGCTAATTTATACTCGTATGGATGGCAGCAATAACATATTAAACCAATTTGTATATTCTGCTATCTTATAATATACTTATTATTAGCTTGTGAGCCCTTTCCCAAAACGTTAAATTGTCTCAATAGGCAACAAAGTCACATTGTGGGACAATCCTGTACGTCGATTTATCATCATACAATAGCAATTAATTCATTATAAATTAATAAAGTCATAGTGGGTCACAAATAAATATAATACCTCACTGTAGAATTTAGACACCGGAGAGATTATTATTTACTTATTACGTAAGCATCTGAGGTAACAGAGGCTTATTGTGAGAGAATCCTATTCATTGTTTTATCTTCGTAGGATATTAATGAATTCCTTACGAAGCCTTCAAAGTATCGAAGCTCATAAATGAGCATGATATCTAAAAATAATATTTAAAACAATTTAAGGTATTGCTTAGTGTAACATTATAAGCTAATTAATCTAATTATTATTAAAGTAGGTGAAATTTATCAATTCAGTACATAATTAAATGAACTAATTAGAGGATTTTTTTCCTTTTTTAAAGTTATTAAACAATATATGAACAAGACTGTTTATCATGCACACATGAGACAAGTGCACATTAACGCCATACATGGTTAATAGAACAGCATATATAGTAGAATGATAAATATGTTAGCATTTATGGGTACATCTATGAGCACAATAAACTACACAATATATTTATTATCTAAAACAGTGGCACGATCTAATCGTTAAGAATTCATTAGCTGTAGTAATAAATTAAACACACAGTTATTACAAGTGTACTCGCTGAGCGAGATTTTCAATCTTTGTACATCTGTATTTATTCTACTTCTACCTAATAAATCAACGTTAAGAATTTAGATACTTTATAAACGACTAAAGTGTAGTGTTCCTTTTAGGTTGGAAATTAATTGTGAATTGAAATGTTCTAATCTATACTTTTGTCAAAAAATGTATATTTTGTGGGTGTTAAAACACGACTAAAAAGTAACTATTAAAACCTTCCAACAATATTTTGCTATGTAATTAGGTTTTATGTCAACATTCCAAACCATTTTTCGTAAACTAATTATGGTTTCAGTAAATCGAAGGAAATTCGTTGAACTATGTGTTCTGAACTCATGTGTAATACACAATATACTTGATTCAGCATTGTAATTTTACAGCTCATTCATAACGTAAGGTTGGATATGAGTGAGTAAACATATGTAACTATATTGAAGTGAGTAAACAATCCTCTTCGTGATAAACTGAATATTGCAATTCTCAGCCGAGCAAAATTAAGACAACCATCTAAGCCAGTAACCGGGTCAGTTAGGTTAGCTCCGGTTATTGCCAGACAGATTGCCCTTAGGATGCAGGCCAGTCTTCCTAAGGATAAGTATTTAACCAACAGACAACAGCCCAAAAGTTAGTACTGTCTGATCCCGGAGATATAAAGCCACTACAATAGCTCAGGCTGAAAAACACAAGACTCTTTGATCGGAAGCCTGAACTGCATTAGTAACCATATTCCCTTGCAACGAACCTCTCCAGTTGTGGTACTCAATTCAGTCACCTGTCAAAAACAACATTTAGAACTTAACTTAACTCGATGGTAGAGCTTTCTCGGCAAGAAGGAACGATGGCTCCAAAATGATGCCCTCCTCCAAAGTTGACAAGGGCATCCTGGGCCGGGTTATAACAAATACAATCCTATCACACCAGTTCACTGCTCCTTTTATAGTTGTATTAAGGTTATTAGACGTGACTTAGGTTTTACCATTAAGGTGTGCGAAAAGACCACTCCTGTTACAGACCTAAACATGTCGTCCATAACAAGGAGAAAGGACGCCATCCTGAAGAGATCCTTAAGTGGTTCTTTCACTGACCTTTCACCCCAAATAGTGGGTTTAACTTTTATAAATTATTAGTAGGAATTTAAGATCCACAAATGTCTGTAATAACATTTTAGTTATTTAGTTTTGGAAATAGTCTGGAAAAAGTGAAATAAACCTTACAGTAAGGTGTCAATTAGATTCCAGACATTTTTAATCAGTTTCTTGGTAAAAAGGATATTAAATTTACCTATTGTTTATTGCTCAAAAGTTCTTTTGGAATTTAAACCATGCTGAGAATGGTTTTTATTATTAGGTAACAAAAACTAGAGCGGTTTTATAGTTTAAGGGAGATTTTTGTAAAATATATAGTCAGGACGGTAATTTTATTAAACTCAATTGCTTCAAGGAATTAAAACTATCAAAACTAACGGAAGTAAAACGTATGGAAAGGTTTAGAACTAATAATCACTTATTCTGCCCATTAATAAGTGCCTTTTATTCTGATGTGATTAAAATGTTAGTCTCAGAACTAAAACAAGTAATAGGTGACGTGTAATATATAATAAATGAATGAAAAGTACAACTTTCGCTTGAAAGTTTAAACATTTATTGATACTGGTAAGAAATTCACGTTATAAAGAAGCTGTGTACTGGAGGCTTTCTGGTAATGCTGTACTTTACAAGGGTGTCCTTTCAATTTAGACGTTCAGCAGACGCATTTGTATACGAATGATTTATTCTAGTTTACCACGACACAAAAGTTCACTTATTATTAGAGATAGAAAGAATACCATTAGAAGATGGGAATAATATCTAATTACGAATTTGTATTACTGCATCATTTAAATTTGCAATGTCTTATCTCTTGTACTGTGGACGCGTGCTCTGGTGAATGTGTACGTAACTAACGGAATAAGCTAGGAATTATAGACTATAACCTTCTTTAAAATGTTTTGAAACCATATTTAAAATTATTGAGTTTTAAACATTAAACGTGGTGAAGTTGTGTATTTATAATGTTAGACAGGTAATGTACATTAATTAAAACTATACTTAATATTTAGCCTAACAAAAAAAGTCGAACAAGTTGCACGAAGACGTATTTTGGAACATTCTTCTCATAAAATATTAAATATTGGTCATCAACTATGGAAAGCAGTTCAAATCTGGTGTGACGCTCAGAATTTGGAAAATGATTGAACCCGATTCTCCCTGCACGCTTAGAGGACAGAGAGAATTAAAACAGCCCAAACACAAGTTTAGTAGCTATCTTTAAAGAAAATCCGTGAAAGTCAACGAAATAATACATTATATTTGAAACTTCTATTTGCTTTGGAATCCGGTCTTCGTTTTATATAAACTGTTCATGTGTTTTGTATTATATTTAATAGTCAATAAAACTAAAATGTAAATTGTGTTGGGTATCAAGAGTCATTATTGGGAGAAATTGTAATTTTACTCAATAATAGAAGTAACTCATCCTTGTAAGTCCTGGTCTTCGTCCAGCTTCTGACCATCACATTGCACTACATGTGGTTATTATGTGACGTGCTGCAAGTTGAACGACTATGAAAATACTGACACACACTCGTAATACTATTTATTGATCAAAAGCATTAAAATATCAGACCTTTGTTGTTTCTATAAATATAAAATAATGTTTCAGTGGAAACTGTTAATTATATTTCATATTGGTGTCTCATTCTTTTATCATTTGGCGTCTTTTTATGTCAAGGATACTACTAAAAAGAAATTATTATTTTCTACTTGTCTAATCTCCCATACACATACATCATATATAGAAAACCATACATGTCATAAGTTATTTACTATGATATAATTTCATCATGGTATTTTTGAATGGTTACTTTGTAAATATCCCTCTGCACATTACCTTTAAGGCGAAAGATTATTTATGTATTCAGAGTGAAAACTAAATATACGCTTTGATAAAGTCAGTTACAGTTATTTTTGAGGTTGAGTGGTAGATGTTCCCATATATTTGTGGATCATTTGTAGAGCAGGGAATTTTTAATTTTTCTGGAGCTTACGTAGAACGAGGGCTCTTTTCATCTAGGATGTATAATTGTGGGGAAAAGCGTGAACGAAGTAAAAATATTTTATAGTAATGGAGTATCCATATAATAAGGTCTCTTTTTTTTCTTCATGGTCTGTAAAATAAAAGGGCGGTCGATTTTTTATGCTTTGAAGCATTGAGAATAAAAAGGCAACCAGATTTTAACTTCGTTAGTCTCAAAATCATGTCGAGGCTTTCAGGTAGAGCCTCCTTAGAATGTTCAAAACATTTGACCACAATGTAAATGATAAACCACTCTACAAGGTAGTGAAATAGAAGCAGATAGTTTTTCCTTCTGTTCCCTTAATAATCTACAAAGCGGATCATCTCTAAATATGCTGATTCTATGGAGATGTTCTTATTCATGACGGAAATCCCGTGATTTTGCATAGCCTTGTACGAAGAGACCACTTATTCTCAATGACTTTAGCAGGTTGTCCAAATAAAAATTTAAAGAGATTATAAGTAAAGCTATACTTATCGTAGCCCAAAAAGAGTAGTTTTAACCATTAACTAGTATTTTAGGACAATATCAACTCTGACAATTCTTACTCAGTATAATAAAAGTAATCCATGTACTTATTGGTAGCCTGATAATTGGTAGTCTTAAAAAGGAAGAGAATACACTACTGCAGGTGTCGAAACAGACTGTTTTCAGAGAAATCAAACACTAGCTCCTTGGAAAAACAAAATGTTGCAGTTTAGTACAAACAAGCTAATTTTGTGGCTGTTCTGAAACATGGTGTGAACTATCCTTATATTTGGATGGTTGTGAGAGTTGTCGCTTTCGTAAGAGGAAGGTTTAAAAGATAATAGTATTAAATATGTCAAGGATCATTTAAATTATCGTTTTAAAAACCTGCAACTTTCAAGAAGGTAACGGATTTTATTTATACTTGTTTACCCCGTTGTTGGATTTTCTATATCAGATATTTGATAAAGAAAACTTTAATGGTTAACCTAAAACTAACGGGAGGTTATTTGTCATTAACTCAAAATATGTAATACATAAACCAAATTTCTTTGGTTAGTTTTATGATTTAATAACAATCCTATTCAATTGAAATGACTTGCTAACAACGTTATGAAAGTAGTTTACTCCAACAATGTTCCCTTTCGATTTAACGTTCAGCTTGACGTATTATTCTCCACATTGACTCATTTTATTTTATTATGAAAAAAGATTATATTACTTGTTATTACTTAAATTAGAATTAAATAGCGATACGGGAAATAACAATGCGTTTCTATTACTATATATCTTCGAATCCCCATCTTTTATTTGATTTAATGTACAAAAGAGATCTGGTGTTAATTTAAGAAACTATCTAAATAATTTAACAATAGACCATATTTATTTTTTTAACTCAACAAAATATGTTTTTAAACGTATTTACTTTAAATAATCAAACATAATTTATTAAGGCATTTGAATTATTGTCAGCTAACATAAACCTAATTCAACTAATTTTAATAATTAGCCCATTTGAACATGCCAAAAATATTGTTCTAAGACATAGTTTAGAAAGTCCATCTCATAAGCACACTCCTTATAAGAAAGGAAAAATAGTTTATAAATTACCGAAATTATTAAAAAAAGACTAATTATTCTAGTGTTTTTGTTCAGATTATTAGACTATAAAACTAGGATTTAAACTGCTTTGTGTATCAAGAGATAGAGGAAACAACAATATCTAAATGATAACAGTCACTCATCCATGCGTTTCCTGATCCTCTCCATGGTCCTGCTTCTGGCCATTACATCGTGTTCCTGGTGGTGCTTCACTGATGTGCTGCTAGTTGAAAATATTTTGAAAATGCTAAAACATGAAACTTTTAACTTAAATATAAACATGTAAACACTTTTATCCTTTTCTGTTTCCTTAGATATTAAATCATTTAAAGTATACAGTGTTGTTTAACATTGTGGTTTTATAATATTTGTCTTTGTTTATTTTGCATCACGACTACAGTTAGTCCAAATTCTATCTATCTTGTTGTACATACATACATACATACATTTTAAATTTTCAGAAGATAAACATATGAATAGAACAAAGAGTAACAAGAGATAGTCCTTGGTAAACATCTCTTGAGGGCATACTGTAAGAGAGGAAAAGATTACTTATGTAATCAGATATAAAACAATAGGAAACGCTTGACTTAGAAACACTTAAAATATTTATTCCATAATGGTATATAATTTATAATTAAAGTTGCATATAGTTTAAATAAAATGTTTAAGATTCAAGCTGCTATTTCTAAGTTGTAATTTATGTGTTAAAATACTATAGTTGAGATACAGTACAAGGGAACATTTTTTGCTGTAAATCCTAACTCAACTAAAAAATGTTATATGTTTTTTACAACTAATTTGAAAAGTAACACATGTAGAATTATGAAAGAAATAATTTATTAATTGTTTCTTCATAGAGTAGAGCAAGTTCTATGAAAGTGCATGTCCTACATGGCATTCGGCATTGCGTTATGGATAGGCCTACCTATTTCTTAACCCAGACACAAAAAATGTATCTTTTGTCAGCTGGGGATGTAAAAATTTCTGTAAGATATCTCAACATTGAAATAGGCTTTAAATTTTACATGCAATTTTAGCGAAGCCTGTTACGTGACACGTGGTGTGGTATAATCTTACCTTGTTTGTAAGCCATGTTGGAATATCACTTGTTCAATGGCGGTATGTTCTCTGAGAATAACAACACAGAAAACTGTTCTTGTCGTAGACAGTTTTATGTGGGCAGTCTCTTTCACTATATACAGGTTTAACGCAATGATATTTTGAGTAAAACGTATTGCTAGGGATACGTATCCCTCAAATAAAAGAAGACAGTAATAGAAGCTGGTCACAAACTTTAGAAACAATAAAAAAACCAAATTTCGGGTTTTAAATCTAAATACCACCTTTTCTTCTCCCTTATAATAATTTTTTAATCCCACGGAATTGTACATCTAAATATTTGCTTAAAAGCTAAACCCCATAATTACTTACTTAAAATACCAAATAAGCCAATACAATTTTTAATTCCCTGGTGGCTTCTACATAGTTCATTAAAAAGTGTACATTATTTCTGACATTCAGCAAGGCATTGTGGATATGAAAGATGTACTTCTGGTTACATACGCCTTCACAGAATGTGACACTGTGTCTGCTGTCTATAAGAAGGGAAAAATTGACCTTATATGAAAGTTCAAGCCAACAACGTTCTTCGTGAAAAACTTCTGGTCTTCAACAACCCCAAAGCCGACCCCAGTGCAGTGGCTGATGCAGGAAATTACTTCCTACTTGCAATGTTTGGAGCCAAGAACACTGAAGATCTAGATTGTCTCCGCTACCAGTCCTACCTGAAAGCGATTGCAAAGCAGCCTATACATGCATTACTGAAGTTGGATGCACTACCCACCACTTCAGGAGCGTCCAGACAGTATTCATTTAGGACCTACCACCAGGTACAACAGTGGCTGAATGAAGATAAGGATCCACTCGAGTGGGGTTGGAAGAAGATTGGCGACCACCTGACACCAATTACAACAGCACGTCCTGCAGCCCCCCAGGAATTACTGTCCCTTATAATGTGTACTTGCAAAGATGAATGCGTTCGTAATTGTGAATGTAGAAGGAGTGGTCTAAACTGCACTAGCATATGCAGCAATTGCTCAGGCCAAGCATGTGATAACATGGACAATAATAACATCTTAGACGACGAGCTAGAGGAGGAGGATAATGTGCTGGAGGATGAGTGAAGTTAATAAAGACATTGAACATTCCAAATTTGAAAGATATTTATGCTTAAGAAGTGAATTTATGTTGCAATGTTCGTAGAAAGTTCAGGGTGGGTTTCTCCGTACCACAGGTTTATATGGCCTAGGCCTGTGGAAGCCTCTTTTCCCTTAAAAAAGAGTGCCCTTTGATAAGGTGGTGAGGTTTTCATTCCTTCAAGGGCTTATCACTAACATACCACCGGCCACTGAAATAGCAACATTCTTTTACGAAGCTTATTTTTTAAAACAATTATCAAAATTACGAAAAAGTTAACATTTACACCGTCTGTAACTCTTGAACCGTACAATTTAGAGTGATTATGAAAAGGACCATTCTTATTTAAAATTTAACGTAAAACATTTTTGTATATAACAATTTTTAGGATAAACCGCTTAGTTTTTGAAATATTTACGAAAAACTAAAAAAACTAGTGATTTTTCAAATTCCCCCCCCTTCACCACCGAACCCGACGCTCAAAATGGTGTAACTTTTTACCATAGAATAAGGGGACTATGTAGAGCAATTTGGTGTTGGTGGAGGAAAACTTTTACTTTGGATGTTGAGGTTTAGGTCTAATTACACCGTACTACACGTACACGAGGCTCGACCTCACGAATTGCACAATAATAAAGACTTTGTGAACTGTTTCCCAAAAGGTCACTTCGCCATCCTCTGTCGTTGAGCCGACAAATTACTCCACGGATTGTTAAATAAAAGAAAAATAGGAAATTCCAAAATTTCCAAGTGCGAAATCAACGGTAAATGACTCTTTTTGGATTATTAAAAAAAAAGAAGTGTATGTAGGACAATGTTGTTGGCTGAGCTCAAACTGACATTGTTCAACGAAATAGTTAGCCGAATAACACACTGATAATTGAGAGAATACAGCATTTTACGTAAACTCCACTTAGGCCTACAGCTTATAAAATCATTTTCACTATACTACAGGATCTGATCAACTCTAATAGGCTACATTTTATTAAGAAAGGGGGTACTGCCTAAATACAAAAAAGACGATGCTTTAAATTTGAAAATCTTTAAAAATTATTACTACCCCTTTCCTCTAAAAGTGCCTTTTGGGGCATATTTAGGTGCAAACAATTTTCCCGAATCCTTTAGGGTCGAACTATGGGACTTTCGTTAAAAGGGTAGGTTTCTTGGTTCAGACGCTATACATCGCATAAGGGTGGTCTACCTCAACCTGTATAGCGTACCTTTCTGATAAACACCTAACATATATTGGTGGTACAGATGTCAAAACTTCGTGAAAAGTAGATACAGTTTATAAGTGAATTATGAATGATTTAAAGTGATAATTTTACTAAATACACTGTTCACTACGCCTTTTAAACTATACAGCTCTTTAAGCAGCAAATATTTTTTATTTAAAATTAGGTTTTATGGATAAAAAATACTAATTTTCGTCACGTTTTCTGCATCGCAAAGTTTTGAACTCCTGTATTTGCGTAGGGTTTTAGTGAATTGAATTTTTACTTTTTCAATTTTACCGTTACACGGTGTAATTATTATTCCTACATATATCTAGGTTCTAACTGTATCGGCCTGACAAGGGCGTTATTAAACTAACCTCATTATTACAGACGTCAGAGCTGTAATCCGTTGTTTCGCAAACACGTTTTACCCAGAAACAGAAGTTTTCTACAGCCCTTTAGAACTCTTCTCCATTATTAATTGAACGGCAGCCCGGATTCGTTGCATCATGTCTTCTCGAGTCCTGGATCCTAATGCATAAGCCAAGTATTTTAAGCCTACAACAAGTAGTAGTTTAGCACATTTAATCCGAGGATTTGGGGGAGGGGGTAGTTGACTGGAACAGTTTGTCAGCACCGCTTCAAAGAAGTTGTTACACAAATGTCCATGCAAGTGTTCTTAAAAAAAAACGGGCCAATAATTTGGTTATCGCACCAAGTATTAAGGTTGGTTGTCTCGCATCCAGTGGGATTTTCAAAAACTTTTCAAAACCTCATGTTGTGACGGATCATTTCTCCATTGCTCCGAAAAGTTGCTTCGTTTCACCATAGAACTTAAATATCAATCTTCGTGCATGTTATCACGGGATGATAAATAAAATTTCATTCTTAGAAGTCATCTCTATGCAATGCTTTATGTAGTGAAATCCGGTATGGGTGCTTTTTACTGTCCTAAGGACCTGAGTACTGTCGTTGGCTAATTCCTGCATCGGTAACAAACTCTCATAGATGAGTCATGAGGGTTGAGCTGAATCGCACCCAAAAGGTCTGGTGCCTTATCATTCCTTACACGCCTAGCGAGCTTGTTCACTTTGTTGTAGTCCGGTTGTGTGTTTCTAGTTTCACGAACACGACTAGCAAGTGTTTGTTCAACCTTTTGTGAATAATGTTCACGGTCCTGGTAGCGTTAAATGTACAGCGCGGCAGCAGCTGTGTAGTCCTACAAACATTTATCTATCACCCTATCACCGACAACATCGAGAAAGCTTCTTCTTTGTGAAAGACATAATATTTGACAGACAACAATACTCGTCATCAAGGACACGGCACAACACAGACTAACTAAAAAATATGATAATACATTATTATCATTTCTTATCACATGTTCATAAAGGTTCAGACTCGATGAAGATACGCATGACCATGGCAGTAAAATGTAACGGAACGTACAAACACGTGTGTAGATTAATAAAAAAGGTTAAAATATAGCTGACATTGCTATTTCATTTGTTATCAAACACATCAATCACAGGTCAGTGATGAGATATCAATCGATCAATCATCAAAGTTTAAATTTTATAAGAATTTGCTCATTTTATTTAAAGTTTTATATAACAGGTACACTTACGGTAAGTCTCCTTAAACGTAAAGTGTTTTAAATAGAATTGGTAGAATCTTTGGAATACCCTAAAGTAAAGGTAGAACACAACGACATACTAAATGTAACAAAACGACATGAACAATATTTTTTGCGCCACTTCTCAACCATCCAAGATAAATCCGAACTTTTAAGTACAAAAAATAGCTTTTATGAGAGCTATTTGATAGGTGTAAAGTCATACCTTGCTAGTTGAATATATTAGATTATACGAGTTTGAAATATCCCAACTTTGTGTATTATCCTTTCAAAATTAGCTGTAGATTAACATAGTGCTTGTAAATAAAAAAAATAATTTTAACTGTATTTTTTAAGAGTGTAAATGAGATATTATACTTCTAATTTGAAATAGGCGATTGCTGCTCTTACAATCTGAAAACATTTGTGTAACCTTGATATTTCTCTATTTACTCAATATTTTATTTCTAGAAGTGACGCATTAAAATAGTACAAGAATAAGTTTTCCAAATTTTATTTAAAATATTAAAGAAACATACATGAACATCAACCCTCCACCACCCCTCAGTTTCGTGTTACAAAACTAAGACGACTCCTTTATATAAAATTTTGAAAGATCCAGCTGCACATATGTAAAAAATACTGCAATATCCAAACACACAAACAATTTCGTCACTTCTGTCAGCCATGGAGCCTGGGACCAGCAGAGCGCTACGACGATGATTGGTGTCCAGACGAGGGATTTCACGAGTGCTGTCAGCCATGGAGCCTGGGACCAGCAGAGCGCTCCGACGAAGAATGGTGTCCATACGAGTGATTTCACGACTGCTGTCAGCCATGGAGCCTGGGATCAGCAGGGCGCTTCGACGAAGAATGGTGTCCATATGAGGGATTTCACGACTGCTGCCAGCCATGGAGCCTGGGATCAGTAGAGCGCTACGACGAAGAATGGTGTCCAGACGAGGGATTTCACGACTGCTGTCAGCCATGGAGCCTGGGTCCAGCAGAGCGCTACGACGACGAATGGTGTCCAGACGAGGGATTTCACGACTGCTGTCAGCCATAGAGCCTGGGACCAGCAGAGCGCTACGACGATGAATGGTGTCAAGACGAGGGATTTCACGACTGCTGTCAGCCATGGAGCCTGGGACCAACAGAGCGCTACGACGTAGAATGGTGTCCAGACGAGGGATTTCACGACTGCTGTCAGCCATGGAGCCTGGGACCAGCAGAGCGCTACGACGATGATTGGTGTCCAGACGAGGGATTTCACGAGTGCTGTCAGCCATGGAGCCTGGGACCAGCATAGCGCTCCGACGAAGAATGGTGTCCATACGAGGGATTTCACGACTGCTGTCAGCCATGGAGCCTGGGATCAGCAGGGCGCTACGACGAAGAATGGTGTCCATACGAGTGATTTCACGACTGCTGTCAGCCATGGAGCCTGGGATCAGCAGGGCGCTTCGACGAAGAATGGTGTCCATATGAGGGATTTCACGACTGCTGCCAGCCATGGAGCCTGGGATCAGTAGAGCGCTACGACGAAGAATGGTGTCCAGACGAGGGATTTCACGACTGCTGTCAGCCATGGAGCCTGGGACCAGCAGAGCGCTACGACGATGAATGGTGTCCAAGACGAGGGATTTCACGACTGCTGTCAGCCATGGAGCCTGGGACCCAGCAGAGCGCTACCAGCAGAGCGCTACGACGATGATTGGTGTCCAGACGAGGGATTTCACGAGTGCTGTCAGCCATGGAGCCTGGGACCAGCATAGCGCTCCGACGAAGAATGGTGTCCATACGAGGGATTTCACGACTGCTGTCAGCCATGGAGCCTGGGATCAGCAGGGCGCTACGACGAAGAATGGTGTCCATATGAAGGATTTCACGACTGCTGCCAGCCATGGAGCCTGGGATCAGCAGAGCGCTACGACGAAGAATGGTGTCCAGACGAGGGATTTCACGACTGCTGTCAGCCATGGAGCCTTTGATCAGCAGGGCGCTATATTGAAGAAAGATTCACTATCCTCCCATCCTTTACTATAATCCCTAAATCTAACCTTCGTTTTATTTTGACCTAAGACCAATGGTTTCGCCGCTATCGATCCCAAAAACAAAAGTTTCACGTAAAAGTTACAAAACAATTGCACATAATCACGTTTTTCGGCCAAACCAATGGAGATAGGGCAAAAAGTCATTGAACCTTTTCTGTGGATCACGGAATATGCTAATTTGATGGGTCAATCAGATTTGAGCTACGACCTACCGTTCGGCCGCTATCGGGTTCGAAAAATTATTTTAAGCGAAAGAATCTCTGGAATGTCAAACGTTCCCGCGTTTTGTCACTTAACCATGGAAGATAGAGCAAAACGTCACTGAACCTTTTTTGTAGATCACTTCATTCCTGACTTACGATTTTCCGTCAGATCCGAGCTAGCTCCAACGGTTTGCCCGCTATCGGGCTTACAAAAAATGCCTGCAAGGGTAAAAAATGCGCGTTTTTTTGCGAATTTTTTTGAGAGGTTTAAAATGAAAAATTCCCGGTTTTCAGACTTTTCCTGTTGGTTATACGGCAAAAGGTACCTGCGTGCAAAATTTCAAGTTTCTAGCACTTCTAGAAGTAGGTTATAATTTGTATACATATATCAGTCAGTCAGTCACTTTCACATGCGGCTGTATAGTATATTAGATGAAATGAAAAATGTCTTTATTAGAGGCGAAGTTAGGACTATAAGGTCGTCTCTACCACTTAACCTCATAAAAAATTAAACTATCATATATATATATATATACATTTATAACTAAAAATAAGTCTATTTAGTTACATTACATATTAAATTAATCTTAACATAAAAACAAGCATCAATAATTAACGTAACTTTATACAAATATTTACAATACTATCGCAAGACACACATACATTCATTCAACTGGCTTCAATTGCCCCTAAGTACCGCACTCCAAAGCCGCCAACAGCTATACCCCCTGAGCCCCCAGCATCAAGGCCCTGACCTCCAGATATAATTGATTTTGGTTAGAATTTATTATATTTCCAACACCATATCTGAGTTTTTATTGTTGCGCCGATCAAAAATACAAATACACAGGGCTCGGAAACCTACTTCGATCAACAAGCGTTTACCTCAGAGCTTATCATTTACTTCCGGTCTAAGATATTTCCAGTGTCATAGTAGAGCTTGCCTTGTTAATCTGACAAAGAAATATTATTACACGTTTGTGTTGGTCTGATAAACCTACTTCGGAAAAAGATGTCTACTTCCGACCGTACGAAGTGACCACTTACGGTTTCAAAATTGAGTTTGCCTTATTGCCCCGGTCCATACAAGTATTCAGCTCTCGGAAATATACATGGGTTAAAAAGCGAATACTTCCGGCTCTTTTTATCTACTTTCGATGTGATATTTGTAATCACATAGTAGAGTTTGCCTTGTTATACCGGCGAAGAAAATATACATACATACGCAGGACTGAGAAGCGTTTTACGGTCGAGGGGAAAATCCTACCTACTTCTTATCTACTTCCGGTATATGGGGGAAATTCTTATTAAGTTCATGTAACTTTCCAAAATGATCGTTTATAACGTTTTGCAATGTGAAGTCTTGTATTTTTTACTGAAGCTGAAAAAGAATGGATCGTTGAGGAATGTTAGTGTTCATTTCTCAGTTGTTCCTAAAGTTACTGTTAAAATGTCAAGGAAACCCACCACTTTGTGAGAGAATCATATGTGAAAATATTCAAAGCTTGTTCATTAATGTTGGTATCAAAGCAGTGTGTACATAATATTTGCAATGCATTATATGTTTAAAATCGTCCATGGTGCAATCTTGATTAAAGGTTAGATTATTAACATTGTATATGCTATTATATGCATTCCATTACTAAGTACATTTTATACTCACAAGTAATATTTTAAACAACTAATATGTAAAGAGATGTTTCAGCCTATTTGTCGAACTTTAGCTGAGATTAACAACTGTTTGGTGTCAGTTAAATTTGGATTATAAAACAAATATTAAACATTTTTCAGAATTCCAAAATATCCAGGTAATTTTTCTAATCGTTCTCCTCTTCAACCTTCCTCGGATTTCAATGACTTTATTTCATATTCTAGCCAAATTGGTCTATATTATCACCCAGCAACACATTTTGAGATTAATTTTTATTTATAAGATAATAAACAGTCTTAACAAAGTAACAGCTAAGAATTAGTGTGCATTTTTATTTGACCAAGAGTAAATGCACATGTATAATTATGTTACTGTTAACAATATATAACAAGTTATACACTATAGACTACTATACAAGTAAGTTGACAGTTTATGTGATTACAAACATACGAGTACACAATACGTGGCGTCATTCTGTTACCTCTGCGGCTACACATTCATTCGTGGGCGATCGTATTGTTAATGATATGTTATCTATATTGTGATCTATGTATTTGTGTGTGCTTTTATTCGTTTCTTAAAATTTTAACTAGCAGTTACCCGCACCTTCACACGCAATTTTCAAAATCGAAAGTCATAGCTTTCTTAGTGAAAGCATTTATGATGTTACATAAGTAGTCATATTGGGTACATATTATTTCTGCATCCATGATTGAGAGATTCAAAACGTAAATACAATTTTGACTATATTAAGTTTTGTTGTATAAATAAATCTGTACATATAAGTCTCAAAAACCCAATTTGGTCAAAAAGTGCCAAATTCTGTCTGTTTTGATTAACTTTCCATTTAAGGTATTTTAAGTTCCGTTGAGTTTAATTTGTGATCTGATCAAGAAAATATATACCAACTAAAACCAACAGCGATTTAAAAGCGCCGACATTCTGAATAAAAACTGAAAAGAATAAACTGATTCTTTCTATACACGTAGAGTATTGAAAGGATTTAAAACCATAAATCTGATGTTCTTTTTTAGCTCACACAATATACGAAAATTATTTGTTGTTCAAGATAATCTTCCTCATATTAAACTCCTGTTAATTTTAAACGCGTTATAACTAAATAGAAATTGTCTCAATGTTTTTTTCTGCGATCCTTATTTCCTAAAACTAGGCTTTAAACTAATTTGGATAAGAAGAATAGATAAAAACTTTGAATTGCAATTGCATAAAGTAACTCAACCATAAGTCCGTATCTTGATCCTGGCCTTCGCCAATTTACTACTGGTGTAAATCTTCCAGGTCCTGCGTGTGAAACGACTTTGAACTTTAAATTGAGCTAAGAAAAGAGTTCAGGTCCTTATCAAGCTTTTGGATAAGGAAAGCTCTTGTTTCTGATCGTTCTCCTCCATACTAGCGTGGTGTGAGTTCCAAGCCTTTTGTAAACAACATTTTTGAATTTATAGAAAAAATTACAATACTTGTCATGTGTGGTTTCTATGGAAATTAAAACAAAACATATTTATATATACTGTTGTGTTTGTTTCACCTGTTTCTCTTCATTTTGGTTTTCCCCCTCACGTTTTGTGTACATTACTACACTAACATTAAACCGATCGTTGTTATCTGGCCCACACCCATACATACTATTGAGACAAACAAGTTTTGTTACTTGTCTTACAATATCGTGTATATGATAAATAACTATTGTTTAGGTAAAATATCTAGGAACAATATTAGATATTTCTTGTTATTGCTAATTAGTATATCTGCTACTAAAATTGTAAAATGATACATACACTAAGATTACTTTCCAATGGTTTTCCTTGCAGCGATGATACTGAACAATTCGCACTGGGCAAACTGCTTTAACCAAATTAGTTCATTGTAGCTTCTGTCCATATGTTTTGTATGTCTTTCTGTCTGTATATATATCCGTCCAGCTGTAAGTATAACTATATGTCTCTCTGTCCACGCCTAAAAAACGAAGTAACGTACAGACAAACTTTGCATTAAGCTTCACTATTATGTATAAAAAAAACAACAACAAAATAATAACACCCACTGATAGAGCTGATTGCCTCACGTTCTAAGATTTTAGGATCTTAGCTAGAGATACTATACATTCACAATATGTGTGTAACCGCACTTATTGTCAGTATAGTCGACCTTCAATGTTTTATTCAACTCTATATTCTGTATGTTAAGACCTTCTCACACAGGGCAGTGGCCCATGGGAATAGGAGTAATAATCCTTAAGAGGGAATCAGCCTTTCTTGCAATGAAAATTTTCAATACATGGCATATGTTGTAACAACATAAAGATCCAGAGTAAAACATGTTGGCTACCAGAAGTTAAGAGCTCAGTGCGTTGCACTGGCTAGTGCACTGCGCCGCACGGCCTGGTAGCAAAAGCGTTAAAGTTGAATTTAATTTTGTTTAATGTAAACCTGTAGTCCTTGAAATGCCTTTTTACAGTTGAATAGAGGATTATAAACTTGAACATAGCTTTTATAATTGACAATTCAGTTGAAGTTACAGTGCCCAAGTAAAATATTATAAACATTTTAAACATCTCACAAACGTTACAAAATCACTATACCTCGTTAACATCGTCCGTAAAATCAACAGAGAGTATTAGTTAATGGTTATTTCAATAATAATATAAATAGTCAAACAGGTCAAATATCATCAAAGGTAACACTACTCATTCATATACGATGTATTATTTAATTTATTACCTATCTCATTTGTTTGAAACCAAAAAGCCATCATCAAAGGTCTAATTTCGGCAAACGTACAGAAGATTCAGTCGGCGTGTTTCGTAAATAATATAACGTCCGTAACTGATAGTACAGTTCAGTATATTAACATAATAACAAACTATTTAAATGACACTACTAATTATTCCCAAATCCCGTCTTCATTTTGTTTGTCGTAAAACTCATTTTTTGAAGTAAATGATAAGAACTTTCTACTTCTTCGTGAATTTTGAGTGGGAGAAACAAATTTGTTTCTATAATGTATTAGTATTAAAATTGTATATTTTAAAATAAATTTATCCTATTTTTTTTATATTTTAATCTTTATTTGACTTTTAGGTAGAGTTATATGCTGTAATAAATGTGAAAAAAGTAATCGAAAATGTTCCGTTAAAAAAAACAGAAATGGAATGGTTTTCAAACGCAATTCTTACTTTCTAACCATGTAGTTTTTGCAGAGAAAACTATACATGATATTTGCACTTTTTTAATTTCTATGTAATTTGAAATACCAACTGTAATACAACTTTCAAGTTTATACTTCAAATCATACTCTCCAATTTTTATACTAATTTAACTTGCAATGAAGGAAGCCCTTCAGGACAAAAATACGAATGTATTACATTGCATTATATCTCAGGGAAAATTGCATCCTGTAGATGTTAAATACTGTATAAAACTATTTTTTTACATAGATACGCTTCACTTTCAATCTATAAGTTATGACTAAGCGCCATTGAAATCGAACCCTCAGTAGGCTGTCTCAAAAGTTTCTTTTCTTTATGGCTGCTTAAATACATGATTTTTCGGGGTAGTCCTACTGAGTATGGTGTAATTCAAGGAAGTTCACGCTACTATGTGTCCTACATTATTTGTGTATACATTATTGACATTTAAACACTGCATATTCATGATAATGTATTACTTTTTGCAAAATTTAATATTATCAAAGGTATATCTTGACAGGACGTTGCAAATAAATCTCTTTTTTTCCTTATGACAATTAAAAATTGATGGAACAGAATGTCTTATCACTTAACGTTTCGAAAAATATTCTCATGAATATTTCCGTTACATAAAATACAGTTACTTAAACGATTTAAATATTCATATTTCTAATAATCATTATTACAATGAATATGCCTGTAATAAAATTGAGAGGGTGTCGTCATACAAATACTTTGATGTTTTGTTTGATTTCCGAATGAAATGGATAGATCATATTATATAAAAAAAAACTAATATTTAATGGCATTGTGAGTTTTTTTAAAGAACGAAAAAATTTATTAAGTTTATGCGCAATGCCATTTTTCTTAGTGCATTCTAGCTTGGGTGGGGTGGGCGCTTTTTACTTACATTTTAAAAGTGTAGCCATCCTTCATAAATATATTCTGAAGACGGTGTATGCGAAGAATAGAATACATCCCTCTGACTTATGGTTTCTAGAAAATGGGATTCTACTGATGAAAAAAATTCTTAAAGCCTTATTTATTCATATTTAAAAACATTTTGGATAATTTTGTACAATACCACATTCCCACAACGTAAGATAGGCCAATATAGCCGAAATTAAAAATATTCACCAACACTAATCATAGGTGGCAATAAACATATTTAATCTATGACATACTTTATATCTTAATTACTGTACTGATTTTAGAAATTGTAATTCTTCCTCTCTTAAAGATTTTAAAGTAAGAAGGCCGAGTCACTTTTCTCTGTTGACTACAGAGGACAGACTGACTGACAGTTAGAGCTGTTCACAGTTTTGGCGGGACCTTGAAAATATATACGGCCGGGCCCCGTAATGTACCGCCACCCACCTCGGTACAAGTGTGGCGGGACTGCCTGGGCCCCGAGAGGGCTTGGGCCCCATAACATTCTCCGAGAACCTCTGTCTGAGTACGGGCTTGCTGACGGGACTGAACCCTCTGTAAGGTCTTGACTTTTGTTATATTTACTCATAAAATGTTTTTCAAAAATATTAATAACCAACATAATTACTTAAATCATATGCATAATGTATTCTACTTTAGTTAACTTAGAAACTATAGAATCAATTAACACATTATACATTAAAATTAACTTTAAATTTTCCGGCCATTTAGGCTCTTTTACCTATAAGTATCTTAATTATACAGGAATTAGATAGGAAGTAAAAACTAATAATGAATGCTATATTATTTTTTTAATTTTAATTATATCTGTCTTAATTTGTATGTGTGGTTTTATTCTTTTGTGATATGGTTAAAAAAAATTGTTATTTATTAAATCCTTTCATCTTAAATATAAGGGTTATTTTATCGTGAGTTGTTATTTTTCTTCATTAGTAAAAGATGTTTACTGCTGTTTGTCAATTATATATTTTGTGGAAATATAGACTATTTTTTTATTTGACTTCTGAGTAGGGATATTATGTTTTTTCAGGCTATATTTCACCGCAATCGTTAGTTGTAAGATTTATAATAGGTTTCTAGGTTCTTCATTTATAATCCTGTGCCAAATTGCTTACTCATAGTATCTCTCATCCAACAACTACCTGTACTGTTATATCTTTACGATGATTAATGACGAAAAAGTCGATCCGATATATTCCCCAAACTGTACCAAATTATATACTAACAGATTTTCTCGCTTCAAAACTACCTGCACTGCTATATCTCTATGATGGTTGCTGATGAAAAAGTCGGTCCGCTATATCCCCCATAGCCATAGTGGAGTCCAGTAAGACAGTGAGTGATTAAACTCTACGACACGAGAGACCTCTGGTGTACGATTCAGTAACTAATTCATAAAGTTAAAGGTTATAGAATATTTCTCTTTTAAAAACCACCCTTTACTCCTTTTTATAATTTTTAATTGAAACAATGTAACACGATATAGTCGACCACTGATATTATTATTCAGTTAGCATGAACTAATTTTACTTAAATTTCAATATTTATTCTATGATGATACGTCAGAAAGAAGGCGGTTTGACGTAAGTAAGAAAATACTTCTCTTATATAAGTATAATTTGTCATCAAATATGTAAAAACAGTTCCAATTTCACCAAGTGTTACGGTTTTCTTTAATCTTATATTACAAAACAATTCGCCCTGTATTCTTAGGGAACAGAGCGGATTATAAATAGCCTAAAATACAACATTTGAATTTTTTAAACAAAGCTATGACAACCTTAATAAATCTAGAAATCTAATCAACGAAATAATTAAAACGTATTTCAATGTCGTTATTTAGTAATAGTGTAATAGTAACTAACTGTTCCGTTGTCCTGCCACTAAAACTAGGATTTATAAACTGCTTTGTTAGTGAGAGATCGAGGAGCAGATGCTGTGATTTCTAAGAAAATAATATAAGTAACTCATCTGTAAGTTCTGGTCCTGGTCCTGGCCATAATGTATCCTGGAGGAGGTTACCGGCCGTACTCGAAACTGAACAATTTTCATCATGAACAGAGCTGTAGAAAAATTACTGAACAAAATGTATCTAGTCGTTTCTATGGATATACATAATTTTATATATTTTACTGTTAAATAAGTTTAAAATATTTTCCTTATTTAATTTAATCTTTAGTTGTGCAGGCACGTTTTATTTTATGCTACGTCTCTGAAATGCAACAAAATTCCCGTAATGTTATTACATAGTCGTATATTCTGTAGTTAAAAATATATCAAATATATTTATAAAAATTTTGTTTCAAAACTCACATTTGACATGAAATTTTAAAATAAAGTTACACTTGCAAAACCTACATAGTTTGTACAAAATAAAGTAGTCTGCAACATAGTGTACTTTTAAATGTCCCACAAGAATTATTTCCAATAATACTTCACGAACTTTTGAATATTATGTTTATGTACTATTATATAAATATTTGAAACAGATAGGTCTAAATTGTATTCAGAGGGAGTATATTACAGTTCTGAAACATATATATTTATGATAAAGCCTATATCATTCAGGTTTAATTTGGAAATTGAAAAATAACTTGACGTTTATATAATAACAATATAAAATATGTTTAGTTTTTACGTTCATACGAATTTTATGGCGTTAATATTTCTATGGTTTGAATCCGATGTAATCTACTGCTCGAGCTGCTAAGTATTTATAATTTTAACTTTGATAAATATTCATAATATGTAAATGTACGGCCTTTTATTTAATGAAGAAGTTCTTGTATCTGTTGTTGTTGCCAAATCTTATACAACCATGAGTTAGATAATTTTTAAAAGGTACATGCTAGTGGACAATACGTCTATGGGAAATCCTTTTGGCTCAAATTCTTTGTATTTTTAATGGAAAAGTTTAATTTGCCTAAATGCCTCGTTTAAGAAGGTATAGAGGCACACATAAATAGGCCTGAGAAGCATATTTAAATAAAACACGTCTATTAATCTACGACCTTGACTAAACCTTATTTCCAGAAGTGCCTTACCATTCAATAGACTAGTGAAGGAAACGATTTCAAAGTGTACACAAAGGTTATTTAAAAACCTAGTCTAAATGGAAGATACGAAACTAGTAGTCTATTATTAATTGTGACATTGATTGGAAAAAAGAATATAGCCAAAAAATAGAGACTCAAAAATATCGAGTAATCGTCAACAGGAGAAGAAACAACGGGACATATTTGCAATACAAGCATACAACTACATACTACAAAACAGTGCTTTAAAGGCAAAAATCCAACGCTTAAAAAGTAATTACGAAAGAAAGTTACTCATCATAATAAATGTAGCATCAAACTGTTGAAAAGATAGAAAGCTCTATTGCTGAAGGATTTAAAAAAAAATTCTATTGTTTAGATACTTCGCAGAAAGATATCGACAAAAGAAATTATAAAGGATTATTCATAATAATCCTGTTTTTAGCCTGTTCCCTATCCTTTGCTGACCATTTAAATTAATGAGAATTAATATTGTTCCGTCTGAAATCGAGTTTCCCATTTAAACTGTAATTATTATTACTTCCTAGCTTCATAAAAATCTTGCAATGTGTTTATGAGAGGTTAACACGCATACTATGTACCTTATGGACTAAACTATTATGAGACAACGAACAATTTCAGATAAGATGATAGTAGCTAAGCAATACATGTCTCGTAGTAATAATATTAACCCATAAATTATATTTAAAATATTTCATACTTCCGTGGTTTGGTTGAAAAAGCTATCACTAATGGATTAAAAATTACGGAAGTGAAACTTTTTATGTAGCTGTAATGTAGCATACGAATAAATTGTTTGAAAACTAGAGTATTACTCATTCATGTAAATTAATGCTGTTCCAACATCTTTGTGTTTTTGCAGTTAATTTAAGTTATTCTTTAATTGTATTAAGTAACTGTACGTTTAGATAACTATCATGTTTTATGCTATGTTTTGTAGCCAAGATCGAACTACAAGAAGTAAGTTGCAATAATAAATTTCAAAGTCAGTCTAGTTTATTACAGATAAATGCCGTATATTTAAACATATTTATGTGAATTAGGAAAAACCGTTGGCGGAGCTGCATTCATACACAGACAAGTAAACTAAACAACCAATCATAAATGAATAGTATCTAAGGAAAATTCTTTTAAAATATAAACTAATCGAGTAACCTTCTATATTCTGAATAATTATGTCCATTGAATTAGGTTTATTTATATTTATATTTATTTAGGTTGTAAACTCAAATCTTAAAACTTACAATTTACACTAAATATTGCTTTATTTACAATAAGTCAAGGTTTCATTTATAAATTTAGCGCAACTCTTCAAGGGACTTTGTAATGTCTGCCGTTTATTATGTGATTTTGAATATTTAATTGCCATAATGAAAGTTTGTAATTACCTGACTTCTAAATGAAACAATTATATTTAACCTGTTGAGGAGTAGCTCAAAGTGATTACAAAAGAGTACTGACGGTTTCAACCGTCCACCACAGGCATGTTCAAATAATCAATATTACACCAGTTTACGGTCTGTAGTGGCATTATTACTTACTATTTTGACTGTAAAACGTTCAATGTAATTATTGCTATGAGGTGCTGGCTCCTAGCGACATTAAGTCACAGCTTTTTTATACTGTCGAACAAGGAGAATTAAAAACCGACCAAATCGCAAATTTAACCAAAAATCTCTGAGCCTTACATCGTGTTCCTTGTTCAGTGGTTCTCCGAGGTACTGTGATTAGAGTTGATGTTGAATATAATACTGAGCAATTAAAAACATTTAAATATACTAAAACTTTCTACCGTTGTTTCCATGGATATAAGAAATTTCTATGTGTACTTCTGTTGGAGACATATCAGGTGTTTCTTTAATAAGAGTCCATAAGTTATCTTACTCAAGTTACGTTCTTTTAAAATTATATACCCAACCACAAGATTTATTTGTACTTATTTTCTAGTCTAGTGGCAAGTATAATCAATCAGCCTTGAGTTCCGTATAAAGTGATGAAATCTTTCTTCCAAAGATGAAATTGATCGTTAGCAAAAAAAAGTTTGGTGCGTGTCGTATTAAAAGATCCAACGAATAAAAAAATATCAAGCGTTATGTTATAAATGATAATTGTTCTATTAAAACCATTTAAATTCACCTGCCATACACGTAAGTGATAGTGATATCACCGTCAGTCAACGATATGGAGAGACTAAATTAGCCATTTTCAGCCAAGTATTTGTTATCAATGTTGTCAAACATTCAAATTTTTATATTTTAACAAAATTTAACCTACGAAACTTTAAACCTGTAAATAATTTTTTGTACAATACACTAGTATACTAATATTTATGTTTTACTCCAAATTTGGCCATTAAACGTTCTCAGTGTGCCCTAGTCTGACATATGCACTCATGGTTTGGGGTTTGTATCGCTTACGCAGTAGTACATACCTTGCAACAACAAAGGGAACTATGTGTTGATTGGACACTTCTGTTGTATTACTTTTGAAACGTTTTTGTGTTAACCCTCCTTCGGTCGCACCTGAAACGTTACATGACAGGTCGCACTGTATCAAATTGATACATTTCTACTTAAACTAATTTCAGTGGTATTTACTCCAATATAATCATATAATATATTATATTTATAGGTTCTAAAAATATGTCTTATGCTTTTCAAATATCATAGTTGTTTTTTAAATGTAGTTTAAGAAATATTAAAAATATTTTACAAAAAGTGTGCACTCAAACCAAATTGTTATTGAAACGGGAATGGTCGCACTGTATCTATTTGAAACACATTTGGTAAATTACATGGATTTGAAGAAATAACACGCAATAACGATCAGGAATAATGGAATATATTTATATTTAAACTAGTTACTTATATTTTGCCATTGTTTAGCCAAACAATTGCAGTACAAAAAGTAGTTGTTTCTGTCGCTAAAAATATAAGATATTTCTATCAAAAGTAAAATACAGTAATACCACTATATATATAATGAACCCAAGAACTTATGTACGAAGGAACATTGTTTTACATGTTCGGATAGCAGCGTACGCACACAACCTCTGTATGTTCATTGCAGATGGTTTTCTTACACTTTCTGCAAAGTGTTTTTGTAAGTCGGGTGTCTTATCAAGCTTGCAGAACTCACACCTTGTCCGCATCTCTAACTGAGGCCTCTCGCTATTTACATAATTTTCATCCCGTGCCAGCATTGCATATTTTCTTCAGTCCATGTTGAATGTGCAAGGGAATCCCTCCAACTGGTATGGTCTCACACCTTCGTTGAATGTGTTCAACTACAAGGGAGTTACTGAGTTCTCGTAGAAACAATCTTCTAATTTTGGTGACAGCGTCATTTCCAAATGAAACTACTTTAGCATCGATGCCTGCTACATTCAACAAGGCATAAAAAATTACCATCGGCCATCGGCGGGTACCTCTGGCAACGTTGTACGAAGCACATAACTTGTCAACACAGTCTACACCAGACTTTGTGTTATTGTTGTGCAAGACAATTTCAGGCTTATTTGTGTGAGCATCAATTTCGTCACTGAAATGTAAGCTTGATATCAACAAAACATTTTTTTTTTGTACATATGATACCATTGTTGAATTTTCACCATACACGAAATAGGTTGACTGCAAAGGTCTTCCTTTTGTACATGTCAGCTCAGATGGAATACCAGGCCGGTTTTTTTTTATCGTACCAACAAATGATAATTTTTTTTCTTTCAAATGGTCAACAAGGCTTACCGAACTGAACCAATTATCGGCAGTAATGTTCCTGCCGCTTAACAACATCGTCCGACTTATTGCTGACCCAGAAGGGCCGTCTGGCTGTTTAGCGCAGTACACTTCAAGATTGCTAGTGTAAAATGTTTTAGTGTCACAAAGAGCAAATATTTTGATGCCATATTTTGCTGGTTTTGAAGGAATATACTGTTTAAAGTGGCAACCTCCAAGCAGTGCTTAATTTCTAAAATTTTAGGTGTGGGAACTCTTAAAGCGGGAAGCTCAGACCGGTGGGTATGGAATACACCCCAGGAAGGAGGGGGGCCCTCACCCAGGAAAAATTTTGAAAATTATAACTGTAAACCTTTTTTTTAGGCCACCCAGACATAATAATACATTCATTTTTATAAAATACCAAATGATATTTTAATGCTGTTTATTTTCTTTAAGGTGCTTGATTAGGATGTAAGAAAATAAAAACATGAATTTAAATTATTGAGTTTACTCTCTACTCTACTCTACTCCATTAACACCTTGTTGCCTACTTTAAATTTCCCAGAAATATTTGGTTTGATTTCATTGACCATTTTGTTTGAATCAATGAAGCTCGCCAATATTAATTTTTTAATGAATGGTAAAATAAAAACAAATTGAGCCTTATTCACAGTTTTATTTATACACATTACAGTAGTAATAATAATACATATTAATATGTAAATGGATGTTTGTTAATATAACAGCTTTTTTACAAGTTTGCATATTTTACAAAAAAATTGCATACCTTATGGGTACAAAACAATATTAATACATTCAAAATAAACCAACTTCATGGAAAGGAAAAGGAAGCGTTTAATTACACACAAAATAAATGACACACAGAGTGGAGTAACACGGTTTCATTTTTTAAAATTTAGTTTAGTTTTAAAAAGTTAAGGTTGATTATTTTATTTGCTTATTAGTTATTATAACAAATATGTACGGATTTGTAGTATAATATTGTAAGGCAATGCCAAGACTGTTGGTAAACTTAGTTTTAGTTGTTTGTTAATATTTTAAAGTGAAAACTACAAAAGAAACAAAACAACAATACACAAAACTAACTGTAAGTACAAAAAAGAACTCAGAAACTTGAGTTCAGAACACAACTATAAGTTAGGCATAGGCTAGTTATTTTAATGAAAACTTAATGTTCTGAAATTCTAAAAGATATTTAAAAAACAGATTTAGGAAAAAAGTTCCCACAATGCAATGCTGTCTTCATGGTAAGTTTTCTGCCCTCGTTGTTTTGACTTGGTGTCAAGTGCAGAATGGTGTCCCTTCGCCAGCCAGGCTCGGGATTGTATCTAGCCACAGGGGGTCCTAGGAGCCTGATCCGCAATAAATCGCAAACAGTGCTAATGTAGAGTGAAGATCTAAGAGGAGGCATAATTAGATTCATTGCAGAAAACCCACGTTCACATTCAGCACTAGACACTGCAATACTATTTATGATGGAAATCAGTTTCTTAAACGACGGCGGTTGCTCTAGAATAGTAGGTTTATCTCCACTTAACATAGGCTTCAGTCCCTGCTTGAAGTGTCTGAAGTCTCTAATTATATCCTGAGTGCTGCTAATCTTAAATCTATCGCAGATTCGCTGGATCTCACATTCTCCGTAGGTGATGGATAAGTCTTTTGGCCAATACATGGGGTGGATCACTTTGATGTCATTCATGATTTTGGTGTAGTGTTCAGCCGCATTTGAAGATGATGATAGCAACCTTGAAGTCAAGTTGTTAGCGAGGCTCCGATAGAACTGTTTTTGTGGAATACTGGGTATCTTGGATCTTACACAAAGTTTAACATCTTGAAACATCAAATCGTCAATAGCAATTTTAGCTTCCACTGAACGTCTACCCATGTTTTCAACTCGGTTTTCAAACACTTTGATTAACAGTGTTACATCACTGTGGGCTTGGATAAGGTTGAGGCTTGATTTTTGAAGCTGTAAGGACAAATCCGATAACTCTTCTAGAGCATCGAACATCAATGCCAGGTTGTGTACAAAAGTTGTAGAAGATAATGTACTACAAAGCCCTTTGTAAGTTGAACGTTGCTTCGAGTCCCTTTGTTTGTCTTCAGATGCTTCAATGAAATGATTGTACAAAGCTTTAAAATCTGTCCAAACTGCTTTCACCGCCATTAAGCTGGAGGCTACCCAACGAGTATCTAAAACACGGCCGATTTTCAACATTTGCTCCTCTAGTCCTTTAGCAACTTCTGCCAACTCCCTGCTGTTTTTCGGTGAACAACTAAACATGTTTCTAATTTTATCCATGAATATCTTAAAATGATTGATTCCAGCTACTTCTTCTATGGAATCGTGCACGGCAAGCTCTAAACGATGGTTCAAACAATGCCAAATGAACAAGTTGGGGAACGTTTCAGTAAGCTGTATAGCAAGGCCAGATTTCTTGCCTAGTAGCACTGAAGCACCATCACAAGTTAGAGCAATCATATGGTCTTTCATGAATTCAAAGCTTAGACGTAATGCTTGTAACTGATTTAAAAGTTCTTGTAATATACCAGCTGATTTTGTGCTATTTAGCTCAAAAAGTGTTAAGAACACTGTCATAGGGTTTTGCATTCCCTTTAGAACAGTTCTGATATAAACCACCAAAGCATTTTTGTTTGAAACTGAAGTGGCTTCATCCAAAAGCAGGGAAAATTTAGAGTCTGACTTGATTAGGCCATTTATCAAGTCTGATTTCATTTCATCAGAAATATGATGAATTATATTGGAGCAAGCAACATTTGAATGTAGGATTCGCCCCATATCTAAGCCATTCATTATTTGAAGATCAATTTCAGTTTCAAACTCAAAAAGTGGCCTATTTAGTTTAGCTTGCTTATAAGCCGTGCGGAAAATGCGCTCAGTTACAATCTGCTGCTCTTTATGCATAGAAGCAACAGCTTTTTTCATTGTATCTTTCTTAGCTTCAATGAGTATTTTTTCAGCTAAAGAATGAGCTCGAGACCCACGGTGTAAAAATATCTTTTTCCTAAGAGAGGATTGCTGGTCTTTTTTATTGTTTCCATAAGCGGTAACAGTTCCTAAAACCCACTCTTCGCTAATCTTTAGGCCCTTCGTTTTCTCTGCACCTAGAGTACTCACACTACGGCAAACGTTGCAACCTAGTTCTCTGTTCACAATTAACCATGGATTTTTAGCTTTAAATTCAACAATTTGTTCTTCAGACCAACAAACTGGCTGTTCACCCCTATTAACAAAATCATTATTTTCATTACTAACCTTAGCTTCGTCTGCATCAGATCCCAAACTCACCAACCTGGATACTATTTTGACCGACGAGGAAGTCAAAGGGGAATGGTAATCGCAATTATCCTCATTGATCCCGATTGCGTCTTCTTTTTTATCTTGATCAACAATTGAAGTTGTAGTCAATGCTTCCGAACTGCAGTTCTCATTATTCGCATAACCTTTTTGATTCTTAGGGTTAGGTTTAAAGAAATCAACAATTTTTCTGGTAGTCATAGTCAATTAGGAAACTATTTAGCTGCACCAGCACTAATAAGCATAAACACGAACACAATCAACGACCTGTACCTCAAAAACGAACTTAAGCGTGATGGGATGCGATGCAACTTGTAACTTAAACGCGAAACACACCAAGGTCAAGTCAACTAGTCAACACACTTGTGATCACTGGGGCGGTGGCGCGGTGAAGGAATGGAGGGGGAATGGAAGGGGGTGGGGTGGGTATTGCTTTGTTATTGAGAGGCGCAGCCGCGCATGCGCGAACTAGGATGACTCGCCCGTCACCTTCCTCCTGCCTGATTCCGTTCAAGACTCATCACAGCACAGCTCACAACTGCTTGTACGGGCGCTTACTATCTGCTTACGAGTCACTCGCAAACAAAGCATAGCATAATATTGATCCTACCTACAATTTTTTTTTTAACTAAAACTTGTACTCGTAGTTTTAAAAGCGTTCCCTTGCGTTCCGGCACTCTTGGGAGGTAAGGGAACGCCGTTCCCTTGCGTTCCCACTGAAATTAACCACTGCCTCCAAGAAAGGCTTCCAGTTTTTCATCGATAGTTACATTTTGTCCGTGAGAGTAACATTTTTTACAGTTACCTACGAAGTCTGTAAATATCTCTCTGATAGCGGCTAAGCTATCAATCTCTTTACGCTCGTCTCGAGTACTTCTATCATCAAATCTTAAGCATCTTAGGAGAAATTTAAACCGTCTGAGACTAAACGTCATTCTGCATTTTTCTATGCCGAAACCATCGGTAGAAAATATCTCATCCAGACTTTGCCTGTTTGACTTTAAAACTCCTAAAAGGTAAAGTATGCCTATGAACGCCTTTATTTCGATCAAGTCAGTGGTTTTGGCATCACGAAGTCTAGTGTACTTTAGCTGTACAAGGGTAATATATATAATTTGTATGCAAAACAATTTTTTCTAACATTGAATCTGTGAAAAAGTTGGACCAACAATCTAATTCGGATTTGCTTTGACGTGCAGACCCAATCACGCCAGGCAGACGTCGCAAAATGTTTTGTGGCTGTGTTCTTTGATTGTACTGCCTAGGTCTTAAGAACCACTTAATTGTATCATTCTTACCCCATTTAGCTGTCAAAAACAAGTTGTCTTGTGCATCTTCTTCGCGAACCTGACGTTGTAGAGGTGGTGGCTGGTTGATCACCTGCGGCTGTGGCTTGTCGATCACCTGCGGCTGTGGCTGGTCGATCACCTGCGGCTGTGGCTGGTCGATCACCTGCGGTTGTGGCTGGTCGATCACCTGCGGCTGTGGCTTGTCGATCACCTGCGGCTGTGGCTGGTCGATCACCTGCGGCTGTGGCTGGTCGATCACCTGCGCCTGTGGTTCATCCAACATCATTAGTTCGTCATCAGCACTCTGTTCTGTATCGGAGTTTTCTTCTCTTTCTTCAACCATATCTTCACCGTCTATATCGCTATTATCACCATCAATGTATTCTAACCTTTCATTCTCTTCTTCACTTGTATCAGAAAATAAGAGGCGATGGACAGTTTCCTGCAACAGAAACGATCGCATTGCATCACAATGAAACTGTAAATATGATACGTGAACGGTCGCACTGCATCAAATTGATACCGTAAATCTGAAACGGGAATGGTCGCACTGTATGTAATTGATACAGCTCCGTAAACACGCTCTTTTCAAGGTCAGGCGTAGTACTGCCAGTTCAGGGATGAGGAGAGGGAAGCCCATTAGGAAGGGTATGGCAGTATGCGCGTGCATCGTGAAATAGCACGGAGGAGAACGTGCATGCGTATCAAATTGATACAGTGCGACCGATGGAGGGTTAATAACTCACTTTAATCAGAATAAGGGTTTTTTAGTCTCACAATTAGTTCAGTAAACTGTGTCTTATTAACAAATTGTTAATTTAAAAAAAGATTTAATAGCCTATGTCGTATTACTAAAAGACCAAAATAGAGTGTTTTATAACCACGTGGTACGTTATATTTAATTATAAAGAAACTTCTACTATAGAAATACATTCAATTTCCAAAGATATATATCTTGTGTACTTTTACAGCACACTTTATTATTGAAATGAATATGTATATTATATATAACTTTGAACATGTATTAGCCAATGCATCACTTATATATGTAAGAGGTATACTTTGAATTTTAAACACCTAAGGCTGTAATCGAGGTGTAAAACTGACGTTAAACTACTAGCGTCTTCTTCAATTCTTGGAAAATGAAGAGAGAAATTTCCATTGTAAATAGTAAACGGTTCTGTAACTTGAGAAGATGATACAATATTACTCCGATAAATTTAAGATAAGGTGTTTGGTGGTGTTTTCTGGAATGTCATTTTAGTCTGGTTTCCTCTCGCATACGAAACATTTTCGTATAAATATAACTTAATTACGAAGATGTAGTTATTTATAATATTACCTTTTAATTATGACATTAGTCAGAAGAATATAATATAAATTAAATGCTTTTTTCACTATTACAACTAATAGTTAGCAGCCTTCACATTGAATACGCTTTGTAGATAAAATTATTGACGGAGGTATTTCTTAATTTAATTTAAAAGAGAAAAGGGCAAAACATCTGCTGGAGACATTATTCACGTATTAATATTCTGAACAGTGGTGGTCTTTTGGTTTCACGTTAGAGTTCTAAGTCACTTTCCTTGCAATTTTACTACATTAAAAACTTTATTTAGGGGCTTGTGTTAAAATCTTCATTCCGCTATGATTTTTCTGAGGAAACGTGGATCTGTGAAGTCCATTTTTAATCAAGATGTGGAGGTTCAACTTTCAGATTAACTTTCATGGAAGGCGATATTCAGCTAAAGACGAGTTTGGTCTAGAAAGATTTTTTCGCCATACATCTCTCTGACTGTTAGTGTATCCTCCAAGGTCCTGAATGTTTGTTTGTCAATTATTTGCAGTCCTGCCTCTTTTGTTTAGTTATCTAGCCTGGCTCTGGTGAGTTCCTATTCTTGTCGGCCTAAGCCGAAAAAGAATTCAAGGCTCACGGTTATAACTTCTGTGGTTTTCATGGGAATAATCCCCAGCACCTTCCCTGTCCTAATATATGCATTTTCATTTCGAATTAACTCGGTCTATACACCGCACTGGAAGGTGTATTGTCGAGATATCCTGTGAACAGATAAACGTACAATCATACCGGAAAAAAATGTTTACATCTACGGTGACAAAAGAGAAATCGTGTGTCAATGACGGTACTTAAATAAAATTTCTGGTTAGCAAGCGAGTGTACTACAACGTAAGTGTGAAGTCATATATTGCCAATAGCTTTTAAGATTGTCCGCAATATATTATAACTTATTTTTACTCTATGAATAGAAGTGTAATTAAAGTCTTAATTGATAGTTCACAGTTTGCTGACATAATTAGTAACTAATATATTTTATCGTTTTTTTCATAGTTATGGGTAAAAATAAAACTCTAACACTCGGCCAAATCCGGTCGATTGCGAAGCACTAATATCAAACACAGTAACACAGCTATTGTTCGAAGAGTTGATTCTGAGTGTTGAGTTTAGCTCCAGTTTACCTTCCTCTTCGTGCACAACTGAAATAAACCGTCCTCCACACAAGCAAATCTTTCGTGCAAGAAAATCTTCCAAACGTTACACAGGTATGTTGAAAAGGGATGGTTCAGTGAGGAAGACAGTGAATGTTCTGAATGTGTCAAAACGATGCGGGGGTTGCGTTTTAACTTACTTCGTTTTCGTCGCCTACTATTTTTTTATCCCTTTAGACGAGGTTTAAGAATTCTGCAACAGCGTCAGATTTTAGACGCTACACTACGAGGAAGTTGAACTGGAGCTAAACTCAATATACACATTGAATTAGCCCTTCCCACCATATCTGCGTTATGGAAGACTGGGTAGCTCCATTGTGCTTTTTGATCGTGTCAGTCAACACCGTAGTGCTCTCACTTGTACACCTGATGAGACATGAGGATACAGGGTGTGTTATGAAAGTAATGAGCATTTTCATGCGATTGGTATAAATTAACTAAATGCTTCAACATATTCTCTTTCCGCATCAACACACCAGCGTAGACAATTCTGCCACGCTTGGAAAGCACGCTGGAACTCCTCGACTGGAATGCTTCTCAGGAGCCTTATAACTTCAGCTTGGATGTTCCCCACCGTCTCCCATTGCTATCCCTTCAGGTCTCTCTTTGTTCACTAGGGAGAAAAACAAATCACACGGAGCTATGTCAGGGCTGTAAGGAGGCTGGGGCACCAAGAGGGTCTTGTTCTGGGTAGGGTAGTTGGTAAAGACGAAAGCTGTGTGGCTGGGGACATTTTCGTTCAGTAGCTTGAAGATGACTGGACCCAGTTAACATCAGGCCAGACCCGGGTGATCGGGCGTTTTAGTCTCGAGCACCTCTAGATAAATGGTTTCGTTGACAGTTTTTCCTTGCGGTAAAAACTGAAAACATAATAATAACATAATAATATTTGAAATTTTTATTAATAATAATACAAAGAGAAAGTTTAATGTGTAAATCTAGCATTGGAATCTATTTAGGATCTTCTAATAGTGTATAAGTTTGGTTGGTCTGTTATTGTCTCTTGTACTCTGAAAGAGAGCTCTGGCGTGAATTTCAGTAACTAATAGAATGAGTTGAAACTTCTACAACAAATGTATTTCATAATTTTTTGGCACTGAGTTTTTAATAATTAAATTATACCAGTTAAACGAAATTATTTACTCTTGTTATATTTTAAATAATAAACATTGACTAATTTCAACTCATCACGAATATCTTGTTTACTAGGAATGCTAGAAAGATGGCTGCAAAATAACAAGTAAGAAAATGTTTCTAATTAACATTTATATATATTTTTGATAAAACTACGCGAAACTTATATTGCTATCCGAGTAGTGTAAAATATTGTAAACTGATTCTCCCTGTACTATTTGGGTACTAAGAGGATTATACATAGCACCAAACACGAATTAGTAGCTTTTACACAAACAATAACAATGCAGTCCTATTATACATATTTAATTTGTACTTCTGTTAGCACTACGTATAAACTATTGTAATGTTTTGTGCTTTAAAATATGGATAAAACTAGAATTTAAACTGCTTTTTGTAACGAGAAATAGTGAGTAAAACTATGATTTATATTGAATTAAAGTAACTCATCCTTGTAAGTCCATGTCCTGATCCACCTTCTGGCCATCACATCGTGTTTATGGTGCTACTACCGGGACTAGTTGTGAATTGAGCGAACATTTAAAATTGCAACGACGTTACACTTTTGAATTATTTAAAAACATTAAATTATAAAAGCTACGTTGTTTCCATGGATATAGAATGATATTTTATGTTAACTGCTGCGTACGTCTCACCTGTCTACTTATATTGCTGACGTCACGACTTCTACTAACACTACACAGAACGCTTGTTGTCTGGTTAACCAAACATATACATTTTAAGGACAGAAATGAATGAATAAATCATAATTAATTATAAACTGTTTAATAATATTACCTGTAAAATAATAATATACCCGGTGTGTGTATAATATTGTAGTCCGTCTCAAGTTGTGATGTTTGTGCTACATTATTAGTGTTTGAGTACAATATCCAGGTACACTATTCGACACATCGTTTAATCTATTGCTAATTATTCTGCAATATTTTCCTTTAAAATTTATAAATCTAAGGACTCTTAAATATTTATGTTTAAGTTTTAATTATGAATACACAATTGTTTTAACGATATTGGAATTTGTTATAATAATATAATACATATTTACCTAATAAGTCAGATTTTAACTAAATTTCATGTGTCCCTTACTTAGATTTAATGTAAAGTTATGGGTCTTTTTAATTTAAAGTATTCCTTAAAAAGTTGCATAAATTAAATAGAGTGTTAACACTTAGTAATTAACAATAAGATGAAACTCATAATAAGTACGATATAGCACTTAGATAGATGGCAGCAATACACATTAAACCAATATGCATATTATGCTATCTTATAATAACCTTATGTTTATCTTGCTGGATATTTCCTAAAACGTTTTTAATAGGCGAGTGTCTCAATAGGCAATTAAGTCACATTATTAGATAATCCTGAAAATCGATTTATTATCAAGCGATAGTTGTAAACTCTATTTAACACAATACCAGTGACTCACAAATAAATATAATAACTCGAAGTAGAATTGACACACAGGAGATATTATTATTACTCATTATGTAAGCGTCTCAGGTAAATAATGCTCATTGTGAAAGAATATTAATCGCTGTTATATCAGCATACGCTAGTAATGAATTTCACACGAAGCCTTGAAAGAATGGAAGCCATAGATGAGGATATTATCTCAAATTATAATTTTTAAACAACCTAAATAAGGTATTACATGTTCTAAGAATATAAGCTAACTAATCTAGTTATTAAGAAAGTGAAAGAAGTATTAAGAAACTCCAATCCATTAATTAATAAATCATTAAATAAACCAATTAGAGGATGTTGGATGGAAAATGATATCTAAGAAATAAGGTAACAAGACAGCTTATCATGCATACGTGAGACACATAAACACTTGATATGGATAATATAACAGAATACATGGCGGAATGATAAATATCCTAACATTTGTGGATACATATAAGAGCACAATGAACAACGCAATGCATTTTTTTGTCTTTAAGAGTAGCATGTTGCAATCGTTATGTATTCATTAATTGTATTATTAAGGTACATTAAACAAGTTTTTTTAAAGCATAAGCAAACCTTTGTCCTTGCCCGGCAAAATATTCAAGTTTTGTAAATATGTATGTGTAGTACTTCATTTTTCATTTACAATCAAATGATAAATATTTAATGACTATATTTTTTTCGTGTAAAGCCTTTATAATCGAGTAATATCGAGTAATCGTCAGAATATGGAAAAATTCGGGACATATTTCCAATAGCATACTCACTAGTACGTTCTACTAAACAGTGATTGAAACATAAAAAGGTGTGATAAGAAAACGCTATAGAAGTAAACAAGAAAAAAAAGTTACTTATCATAGAAGAACGATAGCCTCGAACTGTTAAGAAGATAGCAAGCTCTAAAGGTAAAGGTTTTTAAATATTATTTTATTGTTTTGTTACTTCATAAAAACATATAGTTGAAAAAGATTCTACCGGATTATTCCTAATATTTACAGTACTTGAGGAAAACCCTGGTTATATTGTAGTTTATAGTGATACATACTCTAAAATTTTTAGTTTAGCCTGTTCCCTCACCTGTTTTGACTAATTAAAATAATGAGAATTGAAAGTGTTACGTCTAAAATCCACTTTTCAATTAAACTGCAATTACTTTAACTTCCTAACTTTCTAAAAATCTTGCAATGTGTTTATGAGAGGCTAGCACGCATAATATGTACCATATGGACTAAACTATTATCAGTCTGAAGGAACATTTGAGATAAGATTATGGGGTGTCCGACAGGCCTATCTATCCCATGCTATTTTGTTGATTTTGAGGAACACATTTATCCAAAACTATCTGACTTAGGATTTTTTTTATTTTAAAGTACATGTATTTAAGTGTTTTATGAACGGAGGGTTTTTATTAAAGTGTCAATTTATATTTTTTACATGTTTTAAAACTTTTTTAAAAAATTACGATGGAAAAAATTATTAAAAAATTTTGCAAAAATATAAATATGAACGATTTTAATGATATATCTGTTTAAGATGTAAAGCTATAAAATAGAAACAAATAAAAAAAAAAATTAAGATGATATCTTTTGTGGTTCTTGAGATATATATTCCTAAAATAAAAAAAACGCAAGTTTTCGGTAAATCGCATTTTAATATTTTTAAGAACTGATGTAAACAAAAAACTTACAATCAATGCATTCCAGCTCCATATGTTGGATTGTCTGGGTCCTCTATCTCTTCATAAGTGTCTTCTAGTCTCTTTTTAGCCAAGGAAAGCTGCTTACGGCACTTTTTTCCATTTCTTGCATCGTTTTTTTTTTTTACCCTTAGCTCATCCAGCGACTTCATTACCACAATGCTGCATTGCCTGGGAACATTCCTAGCTGTATCTAAATTAAATGTACAGTGATTTCGGTTTGCAACTAATTATAGATTTTGTAGTGTATCATGTTGCGATTGATGATATTCTACGATATATTTCTACTGATAATTCAGTATAGAATTCTGACAATCTTATAAAATTTGGTACAAACCCCTGGAAACAGTGGCGACATCACTGTTTGTTCTACACAAACTACAATAGTGTATTGCGCGTCCGTCATATGAATTATGATCACATTAATTATGCCAGTATTGATTGTGGGATTGGTGGACATCACATGGGCACTCCGGTTTAAATACTAACCTAAAGTTTAATGGCAGTATTAATTAATTATTTACCGAATATTTCCTATTGTTCCAACAAAAATACAAACAGGAAAAGCTAGCAGTATGTAAATTTTGTTTAAAATAAACAATTTACTATTGCAATAATGTATTGAAACTGATGACATACTAAATGTGCCTACTATCAAATACTTTGCATTCTATACTATAAATACTTTAACGAGGAATAGTACTGAATATTGGCCGATATCATTATTCAAATCACTATTAATTATAAAAGTTGTTAAAGTTCTTACACACTTAAACATGTTGAAAAGCACTTCCCTGATAGTTTTGACGCATAAACGGACAATGTCTAAGTTTTTTATAAATCGGTATACATGATCCATCATTGTGTTTGAACCAAGGGATGGTTTCTTTTGCTAATAGCACAGTGTAGCAGTTACGATGGTTATCGCAAGATTACAGAGACAAGTCTGTCGATTGTTACTTCTACTTCGATGGCAGAGCGATCATCTTCTTGCCAAAGCTCTCCTAGTGGATGTTCGTTAGTCACCGTTAAGCCCTTGTTACCAAGATTAGGTGTACCTTAGCCCTTTGTCTGTTAAAATGACACAATTTACATTTATCATTTCAGCAGAAGTCAATCCAAGATCCCTTGCACTTAACAATCCTGAATATTCTATCACTTTAAAATACAATAAGCAGTACCATAAAGGACTCACGTAAGAATACCTAAGTTATTAGCACTAGTGACGAAAGGTTTTCGTGTTTATTTGTTTTTATTAAAATGACAGTTTTCATATTATAATATTCAAATATTCTGCATGTTTGAGCCAGCTGGATCAATAGAAGCAATGGAAGTTCATTCCAATATACAGGAGTGCCCAAGAGGAGTTGTTTGTCAAGTCTCCGATTCTCGTTTGTAGTTACTTCATTATCATCCAACTAATTAGAATCAGCGAGGTTCACACTAATTCAAATTTTATTGGTAGAAAATTAGATTACGTGTGGGTTAAGCTACTCAAGTATTACTACATGAATCACTAATAACTTAGTATACGATAGGAAAAAATGAAACAAAGGAGTAATGAAGAATAGAGAATACACGTTGCTTACATAGTAAAATATTTATGATACAAATACAGTATTTTATTCCTTATATAAGTTTACAAAGAATATGACGTCATGGACCTCACGTACAATACGATCTAAAGAAGTTAAGGCGAGGAAGGATTATCATATGTGTTAAAAGGAAAGTGCTTACTGCAGAAAAACTAAGCTATCACATACTTATTGATATTAACTTTGGAAAATTTAATAATTGACTTGTATGAAAAATTTTAGCCTGTGCTTGATTCTCTCGCTCCACGAAGCGATACAAGGCTACAAGAAACCATATAACAGGGTCGTATATGTCACGTGTGACAGTCACGTAACTCAAAAACTTCAACTTGAAAGTATTCATCCGCTTATTTCGTCAAAGTTTTAGTATTAGTTAAAAAGATCTTTACTTACATATTATGTTATCAAACTATGCTATAATCCGTAGTTTATAACAGTCATTTGTAACAGTCAGGAGACTATAAATCCCGTTGTCATTATGTTTGCTTAGTGAAAATTTTCCAAAACAATTTATGAGATGGATTCAATCATACCCGTTTTATTTTGAAATTCAGTTCTTTCCTAGCATAGTACAGCAGTATTTAAACTTTATTAATATATTTGGAATTTCGAAATGATTTTAGATTAAAAATTTGAAAAACTTGTTTTGCTTCCATGGTAACCATTTTAAATTATCTTTAGCAGTATACAAGAAAGCCATGTTATGAAATGTCAAAAAAGTAAGATCCACCTTATAGTAGATAATAAAAATTTAATCAAATAAAAGAAAAAATATTCTAAAAATTAAGAAAACACCAGAACAGCATCAGGTGTACTGCATCTAAAAAACAGTGTCCTAACAGTTTTATTGCGTTTCAAGAGAGAAATTTTTCTCTTTTTTTGACATGCAGTAATTTTAATTTGAGCGTCCTTAGGGTTCTAATTTTTATTTATTCAGTTTTTAAGCTTCTTTAGCTTCCTACAAACAGTTTAGATCTTTTTCGCAGCTTTTATAAGATTCTCTTAAGCCATAAGCCTAGTTCCTACACTTTTTCTACTTAATAATACTTACTGCTACCATAACACTTAAATACCTTATAATACTTAAACTACAATAATCAATAAGTTACTGCATGTAAAGTAACAAAACCCCGTTTGTGAATAACTGACATTAATTATTGAATGACTTATTGCATGCTATTGTTTACAGAGCAGAAAAAGTAACAATGTTACAACAGATTTCCAGCTGAGTAATAGCCAATCCATTAATTAAAGAATAAGAAAGACAGTTGATTTCTTATAGTAACAAAATTGGAATTTTTATCTAATAGTCTTGATAATACACAAGAATGTTTCTACAGAACATTTAAATATAAGAATATGACTACTATAAAAAACTAATCTTGCTTCTGAAAACTTTCTTATGTGAAATGTTTTTTATTCAATTATAATGCAAATTTACTTATACTCCATGTGAAACGGTCGTAAAACAATTTTTAATTGTGTCGTATTATTATAAATTTTTATTGTCTGCACTCTGCATTATCACAAACTACAGGAATGTGTAAATACAACCAGCTTTATGAATAAGAGAATTTTCTGCTTTAGGAGATCCCAAAAATTGTTTAGAGCAATGTGAGTGTGATCCGAGATTACTTTTACTTCTCGTACTTGTGATTTCAAACCGAAAAACGTAACATAAGTAACATGCCAACTTAGAGCGAGGAACCCCACTGAGGCTATTACCTTCCCACTGTGTCTCCATCTCACTATCTCTGTCTGAAACTGTACTTCTGATCACAACTTTCCTTCTACAGATTTACGACAATGTTATGTCAAAATGAACTGTCCGTCTCACTTCCATTATCAATCACAGTGAAAAAATTCAAGTCTGTAAGCCGTGGCTTTAGTAAAAAATATTACAACAGATTTGTTCAATAATTATTGTTTAGGTAAATCTATAAAACATGTATTTACAACCACATTAAAATATTTTCATTTTAATATTTCTTGCTCATGGCATGTAGAGCTGTAATATAAAGTATGTATTTACATCTGCAACTCGAGTATACATTTATATGTATAGCAGAAAAATACATGTCCAAATGATGCAATGAATTTTCAATTTCTTCTAATTTAAAATTGTAATTATAATCATATTTTTTTATATTAATTAATAGTATAGTAAGATTATCTGTTATGCATGGTAAATTTAAAAGTTTAGTATACAAATTTTAATGAAAATGTTACAATCTTGTATTTGTTACAATTAAGAGCATAGAAGATGTGAATTCAATTTATACGAATCATTGAAATCTCTGAAACAGTATAAATAGCGATTCTAATTTCATATAAATATCATATTTTGGGAACATTCCTGTTGGGAACGTAATGATTAACTCCGTGTTTTCATAAACAAAATATAATTTTAAAAATTCATTCCAGAATAGTTTTTAGTATGAATCCTTTATGGAGACATTTTCCGGAATTATATATACTTTCTCATTTTACCTTTTATTCGATATTTCTGACCTCAAATACACATATGCATGCGATTATCTTTTTAATTATATAAAAATAAATTATTAAAATTAAAGTACAAATAATGAAAAACTACGTTGACTTTGACTAAAAATAAAAAGATAGATGTTTTTTATAATCATGTTTTATAAATATGTAGGACACATACATTTTCAATATCACAACTTATTTCAAAGTAGTTTTTAATAGTATGTATAATTTTGTGTCTCATTAACGAAAATTTCTCAAAGCCCACGCTACCACTCTAGGCAACTACATCTGATGCTACAGAAATAACTCCCCTAAAAACCCATATTTATTACCACCCAGTCTAGTGTTGTGTATTAGTGAACTTTCCAATTTTCTAAGTTAAATTGTGTGGAGATTGTCCTCTACAGTACAAAATAGTACTTCTTAAGAGCTACATTTGTTGAAAAACTATGTGTTATCTTGAGGAAAATATGTTTAATAAAGCTGCACAACTTGATAAAGCAAAATAGCAAATTTGCAAGAATAAACTTCTAAAGCAGGATAACCCGTTCAAATATGTTTAAATGATTAAAAATGTTATTCTTAAATTTATTGTTCCGCTCACATACTTAAAACAAAATCGATTTAATAATTGGTTATAATATGTATGTGTTTTATTGACATCAGCGGAAAAGGTTTTTCATTTGCATACAATATTATTGACAATTAATACAAAACGCTCACTTAATGTTACTAAACAAATCGCTCTAACGATAAGTAGTTTTACTATAAGGTTTTATAATGCACTTTCAACACGGTTTAGTTCTCGCAAGGAGCTGTAGGCCACATCAAAATGGAGATATTTTATTTTAAGTTTTATAATAATTAGAAACTGGCATTATTTTTTTAAATAGTATTTAAAACTTTCTTAAGAAATGTATTATTAGTATATGAGGAAATAAAATATTTAAAAACGACAATAGAATGAAAGAAGTTGCTTCTGTAAGTGTATAATTTCAATGGGCCATCTCTTGTAAAGTAGGAGAGAGCTCTTGTGGTTATCTCAGCAACTAATTGAATAATTTAAAAGATACAGACTATTTAATTCACAAATGTGTTCACTACCGTGTTAAAAAATGATAGAGTTGTAAAAAATTTAACGAAAACGTTATGATTTTTAATCCTGTCAGCTAAAATTCGCTAACTTCAAATTATTTTCAATATTTACACTACTATAAAATGAGTGAAAGATGTCTCTCAGACACATTTAAGTAAATAATTCTCTTGTAATCTTTACACTTTTTATCAAATATGTATGAACGAATCCTAAAACATGTGGAACAGTTGAGGAGAATAATTTTGTAAACTGATTCTTTCTGTACACCTAGAGTTATGAAGGAATTTCATACCATAAATGACAAGTTCATTCTATTTGCCCAACAAACACATGAATATTATTTGTTGATCGAGATAATCATCACAAAAAAAGAGAATAAACTGTAAGTTTCAATAAAGTTTAAAGTCCTGTTAATTGTAAACGCGTTATAATCACATAGGAGCTGTTTAACTGTTTTGCTGTGATTAATAATAGCAAAACTAGAATTTAATTTCATTTGGGTAAGAAGAATAATTGTTAAGAAAAAACTTTGAAGTTTAAATAGTTAAAGTAACAAATCTGTAAGTCTTTGTCTCAAACACTATGGTTAGTTTTACTATAATAAGTTGTTGTTCTGACATCACGATATTTATAACCTGCTTGAGATGTCTCTCAGACAATTTTTTTTAAATAATTCTCTTGGTAATCTTTACACTTCAAATATGTAGTAAAGAATATCAGAACATTTGGGTTGTTTATAGAAAATAATTGTACACTGATTCTTTTTGTACACTGAGAGTACTGAAAGGATTTAAAACCATAAATCAAACAAGTTCATTCTGTTTCTCTTCTGTTTTCTTTCAAATATACGATCAATCGAGTACGACTAATGTAGACCATGCAGTATTTTTGACTTCAGTGTTATTTCCTACTTAGCTGGATAAGGAAATAAAAAGATTTAAAATCGAATTGTTATTTTAAAATACACATTTCAAATGTAAGTAAGTGAATATTTTGTTCTCTTAGAATAAGAAGTTTAGAAAATTGCACGTAGTACCTTTGCGCTGCTTTCGGAGTGACAGAATATTCTGGGTGGGTAAGGTTAAGGGAAGGGGTTGTCTCCTGTTGAGTTACTTGAGGAAAGATTTAGGGCAATAATCTTAAATCATCTCATGCCAGCTCTGAACCAGCCTCTCCAATCAATGCAGGTAGGGGGTGGCACACCCTTATGTCTGCTGGGGAAAAACTTTGGCTCTTAGGAAACGAAACTTAAACAGTCATCTCCCACAATAGACTAGACGTATCGAATTACCTTTGCGTTCCTGAATCTCGATATTTGCAGTTACTGATGTGCCGCTCCTGGACATCCACAATGTTCTCAGATTTAAGTGACACCTCTGTTTTTGCTGTACACAGTATAGGTTAAACTGGAAGGTGTAAACCAGCCAAAAGTGAGCCCTCTGTGGAAAGTAAATGTTGAAATAAGGATTAATGAATTGCAGCTATCAGATACATTACATGAATTATTTTTTATTCTTCAGAGTAAATGAATCAGTACACAATAAAAAAAACTAAACACCAGTTTCTTGAAAAAGAAAACAATATTGTAGGAATATAACTTATTTTTAGGGTCTATAATTATAGATACTTAAAAACTGTCACTCTCAGATCTTTTTAAAATAACATCCCTTTAGTATGAATGATATGTTGTACCAGTCATATTAAATGCATTTATTTGATCAAATTAAAAAGAAATGTAAAATTCTGCAGAGAATTGTAGGCTTATAAGGAAGAATACGTTTTTTTTATTATTGTACTTCAGACTAGGTTAAGATTACTGTTACTATATATATATATATATATATATATATATATATATATATATATATATATATATATATATGCAGTAGAAGCACTCAAATTTGGGCCCTTGAGTCGATAAGCTTAGACAAAATTACTCAGCTACGGTAGAAGGTGTCTACTAGACACATAACTTTAGAAACTTTAAACCTGTAAATTATTCTTCTTAAAATGTACTAGTATACTTATTTTTATATTTCACACATTAAGCGTTTTCTGCAAGTCCCAGTCAGACAGCTCAGTATGTACTATGTATGTACTGTGTCTCTATCAAATATATTGTACTACACAACACTGCAACTGTTGGTGGGACACATCTGTTATTTCAATTCTCGCACATAGTATATATATATATATATATATATATATTATATATATATATATATATATATATATATATTGGAATTTACATTAGTCCGAATACGGGCTTTTAATCCGACAATTAGTACAGACAATTGTGCCTTGACTAAGTGTTCATTTACAAAAACATTAGTAGATGTATTCATAAATGTGCAAAAGATTGTTTAATGACTTTATAATACCTTACATTTATTTACCAAACAAATATTTAAATATAAATTTTAGATCATTTTCAAAAGCTATATAACTTGTGTCATTATATTAAACACTTTTTAATTGAAATTAATACGTATTACATTTATATATTTAAATATTTATAACAAATGGATCACTTATATATAATTTACATTCATTTGTAACGCCTTGACCAGTAATGTATGTAACATTGGACTTGAATTATCTGCTTCGTCAGTTGTTGTTGGAAACTGAGGTTAGAATCTTGCATTTTTATTAGTAAACGGTTTTGTAACTGTTTAATATATGAAACGGAAAACTATTTGCTGGAGAGAAGACATATGTTAAACGTACTCTGAAAAATTATTGGTCTAACAGTTTCACGTTGCTGTTCTAAACCATATTTCTGCGCAAATTTTACTATGTTACAACATTATTTAGGAGGTCGTGTTATTTTTCTTTTTTGTATGTTGTGTCGGTGGACATTTGGATTTTTAGTCTGATTTTAGACAAGATGGAAAGTCCAGAGCTTAGAATAACGGTATAAAAGGGTATTGTCACGAAAAAAAACTAGTTTTGTTTAGAAAGCTCTCTCTTGCTACCCGTCTCTCTCTTTGTAAGCACGTATCCTTCAAAGTCCTGAATGAATCGTCTTAATTGTTATTCTGCTCATGTCACTATTACTCATCAAAGCTGCTCTGGTGAGTTCTTATCCCTGCTCCTTATAAGGCGAGAGAGAATCCAGGGCTCACGACTCTAACCCCTGTAGCTTTAATAGGAACAACCTCTCCATGTCACAACATGACCATTTTAATTTCACAGTAACTCGGAATGTAGACCGCAGTAGATGGTGTATAGCGTTATCGGCATTAGACATTTAATTTATTTACTTATAAATATTTTTCTCTGTTCGTGAAATTGTGCTTTGTGAATTGGCGCCATACTTTAGACTATATTAGTTAATGCCTGGTAGCTTAAAACCTGGGGAGAGGAGGTTCAAGTCAGCCTCCTAAAATGAATGAATTTAGAAACTAACACAAATATGTATAATATTTGTGGAGTGTGTTACGTGTTACGTAACAGGCTTTGCTGAATTTGCGTGCAAAGTTTAAACTCCGTAGCTTATTATTCCATTTTCGAGATATAATGTGGAGAGATTGAAAAGTCATACAGAAAACAAATTTTTACATCTCACGTAGAAAAAAGAGACATTGGGTTGCTTACTAAGTGATAGGCATTGTAATTAATGGACAAAACATATCGGGTTGGATATACCTGAATTCGTACTAATAAACACTCGATTCACAGTGTGTAATTATGAGTTTAAATGTGGCAGTGAAAACCTAACAGCACTACTTGTACATGTTAAAATAAAATTATATGTTACCACGTTGCTGCAAAAATAGTATAATAATGAATTTAAATTTTATCTTGGAGGATGGGCTTAATGCTTACAATGTTCTTTGATATGTAGCGTACGAACTTAAAAATTTACTAAACACTGTAAATTGACTATCTTTTACAATGATGTCGACTTATCTGCGCAGCGTCAGCATCTTGGCTCAAAATTTCAGCTGTAGTAGGAAAAGTGAAGATTAGTAGACTAGAAGTCTAAATATGAATAGTTGAAGTACTTGAAGTTGTACTCATATTTAAAGAGCACTCTTAAACGTGTCTAAAACAAAATCACAACATTATTAGCCATTTATTGAGTTAACTTATAATCATGACCACGTGGTGTCGTCAGAAGTACATCGCCACAACTTATATCCGTATTAATTTTCCAAATACAACATCATCACAGGTAAGTTAATTTACTATGAGCTAGTATTTATTAAAAAATATAAATTTTACTTAAGGAAAAGGAGCGCGAGGTGTTGCTTGGCAGCAAGATGTTCAGCTACAAAGTTCAAAAGAGAAAAAATTATTACGCGTAAGAATTAGGTTATTAGTAGGCCAAAAATTTAGTTCCAAAAACATCAGATTATACTTATGCTAATCCGTAACAAATAACAGCGTTGCAGAAATATATATTATATAAAATGAAAATAAAATAAAGTATACCTTCTATGGCGCTCAGCCCAATTCCATAATTGGACATGCCCCATCATATAACTCATTCTTGTCTATGTAGAAATATTTCAAGCCTCATGAGTGATACTGATTGGCCTAAGCTCAGTGAATTACTTCATTTTTTCAATATTACAGAATTAACTAAGTGGAATATAGTGTGACAACAATATAAGGAGTCAGAGCTGTACATGATGTGTACCAGATTCTGATATCAAAAGTATTGCACTTCTCAGTACTAGTTAATGGTAGCTAAAGTTTTAAACTTTACATTTATGTTTTTTGTGACTATTATCATTATACATTCTTTTAGTTAGTAGAATACAGTGCGTATTTTAAAAGCGCTTTTGTAATAACTGTTAATTTGAAGTAACACTAGCATTACCTCTAATACAAGTTAGGAACTAAAAAGAATTCAAATAATCAAATGTAACAAATATTTTATGTAAACCTTATATTTAAAAAAACACATATAATTAAGTATTCTAGTAAATATTTTAAAACAATACAAAACTGAAAATAAACCTATAGCTAATATACATTTAAAGTCTTTATGTGAGTTACGTTATCTCCATGGTTGTCGAAGTATATGTCTCGCAATAACATTGATGAATACAACGTTCTCGATAATTAGGATTCAAATCTGATATGACCTTGATATCGAGTGATAAACAAACGTATATATTTAATATAGTGTGTTCCTTCTACGAATTCAAAAGAATGCATCAACATCCTCAGTGTCCATTACAAAAAGTTTGAAGCTCTTTAAAGATCTAGTTTGCAATTTACTCCCTTTTCTTTCAAAGCTAATGCAGTTTTACAGTTCTGTGTAGAAACCAAGCTGTGGTGGTAATCTCATCAACTAGTTGAATAAATTTAAATACAAAGACCATAATTATCCTCAAATCTGTACAACACCCTCTATATAAATCAATGAGTTTAAACAAATTAACGCAATACGTTCTGAATTTTAATCCTAAATGAGCTAACATTTACCAATTTAAAATTATTTTCAATATTTACACTACTATAAAATCCCTGAAAGATTTCTCACAGACACATTTAAGTAAATAATTCTCTAGGCAATGTTTACACTATTGATAACATATGTGAGAATGGATCTTAAAACATTTGGAGGTTTTAGAAAACGTAGTTGTAAACTGATTCTTTCTGTACACTTAAGAGTACTGAAGGGATGTAAAACCATATATTAAAAGTTATTTCAGTTCATCCACAAAACATATGAAAGTTGTTTTGTTGGTCAAGATAAAACAAGAAAATAATCTTATTGTGAAATTCATTAAACATTATAATCCTTTCAGCTGCAAATGCGTTATAATCATACTGAAACTGTTTCACTGCTTTTGAAAGATTTCTCTCAGACACATTTAAGTAAATAATTCTTTTGGTAATCTTTACACATTTTATAAAATATTAGAGGATGGATCTTAACACAATTGGAGGTTCAGAAGAAGATAGTTGTAAACTGATTCTTTCTGCACACTTCGAGTGCTGAATGGATTTAAAACCATAGATCACAAATTCTTTCAGTTCGTCCACAAAACATACGAAAGTAAGATTTAACTAGGAAATAAACTTATTGTAAAATTCAATTAAAACTGTAATCCTTTTAACTGCAAACCCGTTATAATTGGAACTGTTTCACTGTTTTTGCTACATGCGCTAGAAAGATGTACATTACTTTCATTAAGAAGAATAAACATAGAAAAAAACTTTTAAAGAAGAAAAGTAACTCATCTATAAGTCCCTGTCTCGATCCTTGTCTTCGCCAGCTTACTCCGGATGTATATGTTCCACGTCCTGCGTGTTGAACGATTTAGAACGTTAAATGGAACAATTAAAGAGGTCCTGTCTCTTATCTAGGTCTTGGCCATCGCAGTTAATCCTGATCGTGCTTCTCTAACCTAACGAGGCGTGAGTTCAACGAATTTTGTAAATAACAGATTTTAATTTATCAAAATCTTTATAATGCATGTTCTTTCTTGTTTCTATGGATATAAAAGATATAATATATTTACTGTTGTATGTTTCATCAGTTTTTTTTTATTCTTTTCCCCTTCACTTGCTTGTTTACGTCAGGAAATAGTTTTTTGTTATCAGGTTACCTGAACACATACATACTATAAAGACAAACATGTTTTGTAACTCATCTTACATTAATGTCAACGTGATAAATTTTCATAATTTAGATCCAATATCCAGGCACAATACTCGATATGTCACGTCATTGCTAAATCATATATTTTCATAACCAGTCTGCAATGTTCAAACTTCTGTCCTAACACTAGTAAGGTTGTCGTACTGGTTTAATTAACTTTCTATACTCATCGTAAAGTTGACATTGGTTACTCTCCTAGACTTTAAATAATTATTATTCTACATTATTATACGTATCATGGTAGAGACATTTAATATTTCTGTATCAAAAACGATATTCCTTTATATAATTTATATATTTACAACGCAGTAGGGATTACTTCTGGCTGTTTTATACCTTCCAGCTGAACTTACCATTAGGCACAACAAAAATCTATGTGTCACTTAAATCTCGCCAACCTTATGGATGTCCAGAAGCGGCACATCCCTAACCACACATGTGAAGATTCTTGGGGTCAGGGTTATTCAACATGTTACATTTATCTATTTTATCAAAATTGGACTAATCGAACTATAACAATATATGTTGTTTTAATGCTACAGGTAGAAAGTATTAATTAACATATTAACTAACACAAGCAGCACGGAACTTACAGATCAGGTGCTGATAAATCACAACATGCATTTCCATGTTAATTTATCTAATTATGCTAAATTCATTTGACTTCAACTCAAAATTATATCATCTTATACAAGAACTTACGTGTCTGATATTAATAAACCTTGAACAACTTGTTACCTACAGTAAGTGATCTATCAGAACAATTTAAAGTTATATAAGTGTTTTAGTTTGGTACCTGTTTCATAGATTTAACCGTGATCACAGAAGTATTAGGTTACATTTTACAGAATATGTTGTTATCATATTTTTGAATGTTATCATATGAAAGGGTAAGTAGGAAACATTTAAACTCTTCCAGGTTTATGATGAGTGCAATATTTTAGGCTCGCGCTTACTGGGAATCCTTCGTTCACGGGGAACTATTGCAAGCCCTAATACCTAGCACGGAGGTTCGAGGGATAACCCAGGCCTTTCGGCCAGGGAAGGCACGCTGATTTATTTAGTGTAGCGCGCGTGTGGCCCAGGACATCTAAAGGCATCACAAACCTGTTATTGCTCAGTCTTGTCCGGCTAGAAGCCGCCTGTCCCTCTAAGAAGAATTTGATTCGCCGATAGCACTGTTGTGGATACGCCTAGTTAGCAGGCTAGAGTTTTGAACGTTATCGGAATTAACTTCCTAATTTATATTTTTTTCTATTTATGATTTCTTGTACATCAGTACATTTTAACAAGAAACCGTATGAATTCATTACATTCCAGTAGTTTATTCGATTTTTTCTTTGATTACAGGATTAGCGCGAATCGTATCATTCGTGATGCTGAAAAATTTAATGTCTCTCTAATTGTCTATCTGTCTATCCCATTGTCTCTGTCAATCTCTCAGCCCATCCGCATCATATCTTGTAGAGGTTATGACTTTTAGCTTAACATTTTGAAGGAATATATGCAAAATTGTATTATAGGCAACATACCGATGATAGTTAATGTCGCTACATTGGTTATGGCTAAGCTTTTGTAAATGTTTCACATTCGTCTTATGTGGAACTGTAATTGTAATGAGAACGAAGTAGAATAAATAATTTAGTAAATTTGCTAAATACATTCATACAAGATCTTGATATTTGAAATATCAATACATGCAGCGTATTTGTAAAGAAAAATGGGAGAATAATAGGAAAAAGTGTTTTTATACAATGAGACAAGACTATATTTTAGCGCAATTTTAAGTAGTAGTTACTCGTAACCCTACTAACTGACCGTAACTGTTATTATTAAAACCCAGCTGTAAAACTTAACTCAATGGGAACAGTTATATGTATCTGGTTGTTATCTCGAAAAGGATGATCTGTAGAATTATGAATAAAACCTTTTATAAATAGTTTCTCCGTAGAGAAGAACGAGTTCTATAGTGGTGCATTTCCATCAAGAGAATTCGTCTGAGCGTTACCAAATCCTTTTACTCAGTAGGCTGAAAAAGTTTCTTTTTTTTTCTGCTGGAGGATAAAAAATTCTTCCAGATATCTCAATAATAAAGTGAGCCGTATACTTTAAATTGTGCATGCAATTTCAGTGAAGCTTTTGTAATAGGTGTTGTGGCGTACTCCTACCTCCTTGTAATTAAAGTCATTGTGAAATAATACAGGTCTAATGACTGGAGGGTCTCTGAGTATATCTAAACTGAGGAGTGTTCTTGTTTTAAATAGTTATATAAGAACAGTCTCTTTCGATAAATACATGCTCAATGCAATTAACATTTTACATAATGTATTCCTAAGGATGCGTATCCCCGAAATAGAAAAAATACAGTACTCGAACCGTTCATAACCTTTAATTTGCAAAAAAAGATTTTCCTTTAATTTTTTTTAAATCTAAATACCACCTTTACTCGTCGCATGTACAAGTTTTTATGTTTAAGTAATCGTACACCTAAAATTGCGTAAAAACTATCGACCTTAAATGTTGACTTAGTGAACCTACAAAAAATAAATATTAATTCTCTGGCGATTTCTGGAGATTAATTACTACCGTTATTTAAATCTTATTGTTAACCAAGATGTTGACTAAAATCACTTTGGTAATGGTTTAATTCTGCAGAGTGCTCATTTTTAGCTGAGGCGTTTTTCAGCACAACGTCTCATTCTAGTTTGTAGAAAGTATAATTTTGAAAGTAACATTGAAATGTAATAAGGTATTTATATAAGTTCATTACTTTAATTGACTATAACTTAATTATTATAGTGTCAAAGATACATCTGGTGATAAAGTCTGTAACTAATTGAATCACTTGAGCATCACAGACCATATTTATCTCAAAAATGATTATTAATGTTGAAACAAATTATTAAATAAAATAAATAAACATAATTCAGTTATTGGTTTCATACATAAAAACTTAGCATAAACTGTTTTCTACTCAAAATGAATATTTATCCAACTGAATAATTGCCAGAAAAATGTCAATTATAAATAATTTAGGAAATATTTCTCCTTATAAGTTTTAAAATACTTAGCAGATGTATATGAGCGAATACAAAGTGTAAGTGAGATTGGTACATAGGATTACTAAGTTCTGAATTGATTTTTTCTGCACACTTTGGGTACAGACAGAATTAAAGACAGCACAAAACAAGGTCCTTTCTGCATTTACACAAAGATTACAAAATACTTCATTGATTAAATAATTTCTAGGAAAAGCGAAAACCACGAAATTAAAACATATGCAAAATGAATAAAATAGAATTTACTTCAATTATCATTACATTTGAACTGTTCCTGTGTTTTGTGCTGTAATTAATACTTGCTAGAACTAGGATGTAATTTGCTTTGGGTAACGAGAGATACTATGAAGAACTTAGATCTCTAAATTATAAAAGTAACTCATCATGTAGGCCTGGTTCTGGAACTGGCCATCGCATCTTATTCTAGTTAATGTTTCTCTTACGCGCTACGCGTTTAATGGATACTGAACACAAATATGTAGAGTTATCTAAAAATAAGTCAATAAATTACCTATCCCTTGATGTTTCCAGAGATATTAAACAGTTTTTGTACGTACTTTTCATATGTTTACTTTAATTTTCTCTTATCAACATTGCTTCTTTACGCCATCACTAATACTGACATTAAACCGAGTTTTCTTGTTATGTGATTGTTAGTACATATTATAAAGACAAATATGTGTTTAAAATATAATTTAAATCTGATTTCTGTCTTAGGTTATGGTGTATATGGTAATATAGAAAAAGTCCTTATATGATTCAGTTCCTTGAAAAAAAAAATATTAACTGTTTCCCCCTGCACGCTTTCAGTACAGAATGATAAAAATAGCCTAAAACAAAAGCTTTGCTGCTTCCACGCAAAAATAACAAAGGGAATTTGTTAATTACTATAACTATAGCACACAAAAAAGAAAGGAATCTGAAATAATTATTTAAATTAAATATTAAGTTATATATATTAAATGATAATATGTATAATTTGTGATCACGTTATCATTACATATGAACTGTTCCAGTGTTTTTGTTATGATTAAAACTCACTAAAAATATGATATAAACTGCTTTGTGTAACGATAGATAATGAGTGTGGATATTGTGATTTCTAAATAATAAAAGTAAATAAAATAACTCATCCTTGTATGTCCTGGTCCTACTCCTAGGCACCGCATCCGGGTCTTGATGGTGGTTCTCCGACTTACTTAGAGTTAAACTACTTTTGAACGAGGAAACAGAACTGTTCAACAAACTAAAGAAATTTTAAAAGTTTTACTTGTGGTTTCTATGGAAATCTACAACTTTAATAAATATTACTTTTGGGTATTTTTTAACTGTTTCGCTTCTTTTATTGCTGTATTAAACTACTTACTTTTAAGATCACGTCTTTTATGAACATTAAAAATACAGAAAACGTTATAAATTTTTATTACATGATTATAAATACGTATATTCCGAGCAGATAAACTTGGAATAAAACATAATTTTAAGGATTTTTGTCCGTATACCTAACACGGTAATATATGGTATATGATCTAAAATATATAAGGAGAGTTTTCGATATGTCGTTTACGCTGTTGTTCATTCGCATAAACAATCCTTTGTATATTAAAAGAATGTGGTATGACATTATTCAAGTAGTCCTTACATTTCCATACAAGATTATAGCTATTAAAATCTTATTACATGTACAAAGCACTAATGTAATTATGTACATGCTTTACTCACATTATTGAACAGTTTCTTACTTTACATAATATTATTTATTAGAGAGAATTGACTAAATTAGCTCAAGTGTTTTTCTACAAAACTTCCTGTATGTGTTAAGAATCTTAAAGTTGTACATTTATTGAGACGGATAAATTATAGTTTCCTTATAATGAAGATTATATTATGTACATTTGGAGTTTAATAACATTAGAAAAGAGATATCTTAACAGATTTGCATGTCTAAAAAATCCGATGAAAGGGTCATATTTTAAAAAGATCGAGAACTTTCTTATCTCTGAGATTGTAAGTCAATGGAGGACAGAGCATCAACTACTAAAGGCTCCCAATGTGAAACTGTTTATTGGATAATGGTTACTATTATGAATATACATTTTTATGATTTCTTATATACTAGGACTTTCGATAGGTTACAATTTTCTTAGGTCTTAACCTGTCCCAGTTCACGCCTCTCATATTTTGGGAGTTTCTTAACAATGACAATACCTATAATAGAACCTGAGTTTTTCTTAAGTCAGATGATTCCAGAGGCTGGGATGTTCTATAGATCAAATTGAATATTCGAAAGTTATGTAGATGCCATAGACTGGAGAGTTAGAGGTTAGTGTTCCCGAGAGGCTACAGATTCTAGTTATGGGAAGATGCTACAGGCTAAAATACTCACAGAGAATAGGGATGTTTACAAAAGCATGCCATTCCAATAGCTTAACAGTTTTTACAGAGTGCGGTCTTAGTGATTTGGGCAGAGGCTCAATCTAACTTTAGTGTAAAAGTAATCTGCCGATCCAATTATTCTTTACATTAACAATATTGATTCATATATTTTACATGTCAATCAGAACTTTTTTATAGCATATATTTGTTTAATATCTGAGAATTTAAAAAAAAAGGAATTTTGAAAAACATAATAATGGTCGGAATACAAAATTAAGATCTTCTATTAGAAATTTTGATTTTTTCATATATTTTAGTAATATTGTTCTAATACGTTCCTCTATTTTGCCTTGATACACTCTCGATTGCAATATCGTGTAACATATTGGGGCGGTGCATATAAGTATTTGAATATAAATTAAGAACCACCCACAAAAATCTTTTGACGTAACATGTAAACAATTTAAAAAATGGAAAGTTCCTTTCCCCTGTACAAAGTAATATATATATATATTAAACCTACTTAACATCTTTTTGTGTAAAACGTCCTAAGATTTTTTATTAAAACATTTATGTATATTGAAATAATTTTAGACTAACCAAGGTAAATAAGTCTAATTTTCGCCATTCTTTTCAATATTTGGACCCACGGGTATTAATCACATTCCATTAAACATAAAAAGAGGTACATGAAGGTACTTTTATAGAGTTTTACGGTCTTTATATATTTTTTATGTTGCTTTTTATATTTGGAATGTAGGCGGGGTATTACGTTTAGTATTGTATTAGTATCAGCACCCTGTGTGATGATTAACATTAGCATATTGGCAACATATACGGTGATGATTTGAAGTGGAAAAGAATTATTGTTGAATATATGAATAATCCATATTTTACAGGGGCTTACTTGGAAACCATAGTTTTACAAGAAAATTTACTAGTTTCTGTATTTCCAAAATATCATATAAAGGTTTGTGTAATGATCCTTCATACCATAATAATATTGGTGCTATCAATTGGATGAAGTAATTAACTGAAAGGATTCATGTGACACCTGATAAAAAGGTAGCTGGAAATCTAGGTAATAATGTATTTCATGTTCAAGGGAATAAGAGTTATTTGGAACTGAATAATTTACCTGCAAGTTATATATGTTTCGAAATTGGTTGTATTATTTAACTGTTTATCATACGGCAGTTGGTTTTACAAATTCTTAAACAGAACAATGTATGGAGTCGAATAAAACTATTATAATATTTGGTTAATGACTATTCCAATATAAATAGTTGTTAATACAATAAAGAGAGTAAAGCGGGAGAACGTGGGAATATTGTGTTTTAGCGCATGAGCTACTAAACAAAGTCCTCACAGGAATGACGTACGCCTACTCGTTTCAGGATTGCCTGAAAACGGTGAAAAACTCAATATTGGAACTAACCAGTTAGTGAATATCATCCTGAGTGGACTCATATAATAAAATAATCGCAATTTCTCATCTTATCTAATAAGACCTGAGTATGTAAAAACCAATATTGTCTTAAAATGTTTTACATAAACAGCATTTAAAACGTTTTCAAATTATTTTATTCTTAATTATTTCTTTTATAGACCACAGCATATTGCATTTATAAAAAGCTGTACCTTTTAATATATAAGAATCGTGTGAGCCATTTAAAAATTAATTAAAGCGAATGACAAATTATTTAGTAGAATATTAATATCGTGTCTTGAATCTGATATAAAACGCTACAAATTAGTAAATTTTAAACATGTTTATAAAAAACAATTACAAAAATAATACAACCATAGCCGACAATAATTTTAGGTTGTACAGCAACGGGTTTATCTCTCCGATTTGAGGGCACTGTCTTTAAAGTTAAATCTAAGACGGACCAAAATATTGGAGTATTCTCCTGTAAATATCCGGTCGTAACAGCCAAGGTCAAACAATCGTTCTGGTCTGAGTCGACCTTCGTACTGACTGTTTTACTCACGGACAGCTGTACGTCCTGCTCAGTAGAGTTCGACGCCCAGAAACCATCGTGGCCCTTGCCGTCCTGATAGGGTATCCGTTGAAGTCGCCTACGCTAGGAACATCGTTTACACAAGTCCGTAAACAAGATTGACACTGGCAGTAGGCTAGGGGACCTGCCTAAACAAAATCCCTCCTTGGAGATTGACTCTTGCAGTAAGCTAAGGATCCTGCCCGAACAAAACTCCCCATCGAGACTGACACTGGCAGTAGGCTAAGGGACCTGCCAAACAAAATCCCTCCTTGGAGATTGACTCTAGCAGTAAGCTAAGGAGCCTGCCCGAACAAAACTCCCCGTCGAGACTGACACTGGCAGTAGGCTAAGGGACCTGCCTAAACAAAATACCTCCTTGGAGATTGACTCTAGCAGTAAGCTAAGGAGCCTGCCCGAACAAAACTCTCCGTCGATGGAAATAAGTATTATATTATGGTCTCTGTGTTTGCCGGTCTTACCGTGGCGAGCCTTTACATGTCATGCTTGCGTTGTAAATCATTGGCAAAGTTACTTTTCACAACCTGGAAAACCTAACATCGGATTTTAGTTATCAATAAAATCTCCTTGTGTACTAGTTTTACTAACAAACCACTTAATTTTTCTACGAAATATATAAATTATTTTTATACAACATAATATGTTATTAGTCTGAGCATTAGACACCAATTATGACACGCACAATTCTCAAGAGCGGATACAACCGTAAGCATAAAATTTGGAAACTTCATTTCCGAATTTACCAATCACCAATTCCCTCTTATACTAGAATTTAAAATCGAGCAAGTATGAGTCTTAGGGCGTGTTGTAATATTATAAAATCCAATGTACACAAGCCGGAGTTGAGGTTTTTTTAAGTGAAGTTACCTTTAAATTAATAAATAAACTTTTTAATCCCTTTTTAATTCTCAGCAATACAAAAATATCCCAATTGAGTTTTGAAATAAAATAATACGTTTACAAAAATAATCAAATTTATTATTTATTATTGTCGTTAATGGTGAATAGATATCGAAAAACAAAAAACAAAATTGTTGATATTAACATAGTTAAGCTTGTAAAACTAAAAAAAAAATGGTTGCCTGTAAAGTCGGTTTTACGGGCGAAGATTTTACGTTACAACGTCTTTTTCTCGGTAGGATATTTATTGATATGAATATTATTAAATTGCAAAATAGGAACAAGGAATTGAATGAAAATAAGAATTGCACAAATTTTAACTATCGAAATATATTTTGTTTACAAAAACATTGTACATAATCTGAAATTAATTAAAATTTGTTATTGTAAATGGTAAAGTTGAATAAAACATTTACTAAAATTGGGATTTGAAATTCTTGCTAAACACAGTTAAATTCTAACTCCGCGCGTGGTGATTGGTCGCTTTAGTTCGTTTGTTTGGTCGCACTGTTATGACAGGTTAGAGGTTATAATTTGTTATTTTAAATGTTTGACTAGCAATACGCGCTGTTTCTTCTCAATCGACTGAATTACGATTGATTGCAGAGTGATTTAAACTAATAATTTACTTAACACTATCAACATTTGTCAATAGTATGACATAACCTATAAACTCAGTTTCTCAACTTTTGTGTCAATCTAACAATTAATCAATCAATCATAGTTTACGATAATGAAATATCAGTGTACAATTATTTACCTTTATTGTTGTACATTTGTCAATATTATGACATAACCTATAAACTCAGTTTCTCAACTTTTGTGTCAATCTAACAATTAATCAATCAATCATAGTTTACGATAATGAAATATCAGTGTACAATTATTTACCTTTATTGTTGTAGTTGTTGTAAATGACGAATCTAAGCACTCCACATTTTCACGAATAAACATAGTTATCTGCTTTATCCCGTGCGGTGGACCCACAGTTATCTGCTTTATCACGTGCGGATCCCGTGCGGCGGACCCACTGGACGGGCATCGTAACGTTACCGGGCGTTACACTTTTTCATGAGTGACTCCGAGCCGCAACCTAATTTAAGACGTTGTCACGTCAAAAAAAAAAAAAAAAACAGTAGCAGTCGTGGGACTGCCGATAGAAGTGAAAACGGAACTATTAAGTTGAGAGTAATTAAAACTATATGCAAAAATTATATGAAATTTTTTATGTTTTATTTATTAGTTACATATGATGGGTTAAACAAATCATGAACAAAATATAAATACAAAGTGGTTGAAAAAATAATTAATATACATATATCTTAACAATATCTTAATAAAAAAGTACTGTAAGTATTAAATAATATTATTTTAATGAAAAAAAGTTCAATGCAATCATTATACTTGTTGTAATTGCTCAATATTAATAGTTAGTTAAACATAGAATACAAGTGAGTAAACACCGAGTGAACAACAGTGAGTTGGACACCGTTGTAAATAATACAGTTATTGCTACGGATAAAGTATATAATTGCAATAACAATTAAACCCACAATATTTTTAAAACTAATAAATTAGTTAAATTAACTTGGTTCTTTCGTAAAGGTATTTTTATTGCACAATAAACCAATTTATTGAGTTAATATGGTATCAGTGAGCCAATGCGCCAACTACAGTTCCGGCAGAAACGTTCACTCATCACTTCATACGCTACTACAGGCTAAACTAAACTTCCAATAAAAAAATGATAAATTACAAAAAAAATATTCATCTATTTTCACACAACTTTCTCGCTGACAAATTTTGTCTGACCAATAAATAAAAAAAATCCTCGCTTACTACTTTTTTCTTGTCATTGTAAACGCTATGTAAAATGTAAACAATAATCAAAATTATTTCGAAATTTTTTTAATATTTAAAAATGTAACCAATAGATTGCCAATATTAAGAGCTTTAATTTGACGCATCTTACAGAATTGTACGACATTGGCTTCACTTTTAAATCGCGAGAGGAAGCCGTAAAGGTCACTGATTTTCGCAGTCTGTTTTCATACTCCGCCGGGACAGTTTTAACACAGCGAGACTGACTTTTTCATGCAGGTTAGTATAATTAGCATGTCGGTGACGCGAACCGAGGATTTTACCCTCTACCAAAACGCTCAACGCGCCTAAAGAAGTTTTCACTTCAAAAAACAATGTCCACCTCTTTTATAATTAGTTAAAAGTTCTTAAATTAAAACATAAATGTTCCAATTAACTTTAAAATATTGATGCGTTTCAATGAAGACATTAGTAGCGATTTCATTTGGTACTGAAAATTGTTATGCCCAAAGAGGCTCTTAACGTTTCGACTAGAAGTTTAGCGTCAACCTTTCTATGAGGGACTTCGTAATAAATACCGTTATTGCGTAACTAAGCAGCATTGCCCGTAATAATGAGACATTATTTGATTCTTAACATAATTAATAACTCATCGAGTAGTAAAATTCCGATTAATATTTTTAAATAAACTAGATACTATCTGTTTTATTCTTAACTAATAGGAACAAGGGAACTCTCAGTTACGTTTTATATTTATAAAAGGAATTTTTTAAAGGTCATCTTATTAAAAATGTATTTTAAATTCCGAAACCAAATGTTTTATAATTACAATATATGTTACAAATAAAAAAAACAATTGTTTGTACTACGAAAAGAAAGAAAAATGAGAAATTAAATTTAGTTCTGAATGTCGGTGGAAGTTAGCTTCAGAGCTCTGGTGATGGTTTTAGTAACTAATTAGCTGCATCAACAATTACAGACTATATTTCTCCTCCAATCTGAATAATATAGTCATTATTTTATTGAGTGTAAACAATTATATGTTATTAAGATATGAATTTATTCCTAAGTCAACTATCATTCGCTTATTTAAAATTATCGTCAATATTGCACTGCTAATAAATGCCTGAGAGATATCTCTAAGACATATTTTAGTAAATAATTCTCCAAGTAATCTTTACACTATTTATCAGACATGTATAAACAGATATTATATAGCTTGGACCATGGGTAGATTATTATTGTAAACTGATTCTTTCTGTACCCTAAGAGTACTGAAAGGATTTAAAAACATAAATATGAAGTTCTTTTTTAGCTCGCAAAATATACGAAAGTTATTTTTGGGTCAAGATAATCTCCCTCAGTGTAAAAACCCTTTTAATTGTAAATGCGTTGTAACTAAATAGAAACTGTTTTAATGTAGACTGCACATTTAAATTGCAACTATCATCATTCCTTAGAGGAAGCAAATACTGTTAACAATAAATTATTTGAAAAATTAGTGTAAAGTAAAGATTAAATATATTTATTATATATTTGTATTATAATTCAACTGAATTCACTAATTCATTTTATTTTCAATATTGCACTACTATAAAATGCCTGAGTGATATCTTTGAGACGAATTTAAGTAAATAATTCTGCAAGTAATCTTTACACTTTTTATGAGATATTTATTAAATTTGGATATTTATTTATATCATTTAGACAATATATGGAAAATGAACGTAAACTGATTCTTTCTGTACACTTAGAGTACTGAAAGGACTTAAAACCATAAATCTCATGCTCTTTTTTTCACACAAAATAAACGAAAGTTATTTATTGATCAAGATGATATCATGTGAATCCTGTTAGTTCTAAGGGCGTTATAACTTAATATAAATTTTTTCACTAATTTTTTCTGTTATTATTAATACCTAAAACTAGGATTTAAACTAATTTGAGTAAGAAGAATAAATAAAAAATTTTGAATTGTAAATAATAAAAGTAACTCGCCTAAAATTCCTTATGTTGATCTTGATCTTCGCCATAGTACTCCTTGTGTAAAGTTTCCATGTCCTGCGTGTAGAACGACATTGATCGTTAAATTGAACTATGAAAAGAGGCCTGGTCATTATCGATCTATTGGATAACTCACTTGTTTCTGTTCGTGCTATTCCAAATAAACGTGGTGTGAGTTTAACGACTTTTGTAAACAACACTTTTCAATTTATCAAAAAATATTAAAATACCTGTCACGTGTTGTTTCTATGGAAATTGAAATAACAAATATGTATATGAATACTGAGGTGTGTTTCACCTGTTTCTATTCATTTTGGTTTTCACCTTCACGTGCTTGTGCACTAACATTAAACCGATTCTTGTTATCTGACCTATACATACTATAGAGAGAAACAAATTTTGTTACTTGTCTTAAAATATTGTGTGTATGATCAATTATTGTTGTTTGGCCACAATATCCAGTGACACTATTGCATATTTCTTGTTATTGCTAATTAGTATATCTACAACTAAAAACACCTGCGTATGTTTGTTCTAAGTTTTCGCTTTGATGCATCTAATTCAAGTAGTCTACATTACAGTGCATGTAAATTACAATTGTAAAGTTTCTTAGGGCAAAACATTTATATTATCGATATGTTAACTTTCCTTAACGATCCTCTCCACAAAAGGTTGGAGGGTGATGATTAAAAAATATTAAATTTCATTTTGAAACATTTTGCGTTGATCTGTATGTAATTATTAACACCTGCTTGTCAAGGGCTAAATTTAGACTAAAACTATTTTCATAACTAGTCTGCAATGTTCAAACTTCTGTCCTAACATTAGTAAGGTCGTCACACTAGTTTAGGTAACTTTCCATAATTATTGCAGGGTTGAAATTGATTACCGTCCTGTACTTTGGCTAATTATTATATTATAAATAGTAGGCAAGTTACGTAATTTACATTTCTATTTGTTGAATCTAATAAGATAAACAATATTTAAAACAAGGTATTGATCAGTTTTACTATAAACATATTAGATAATTTTAAAATAAGGACTGTTATATTTTCAATTTTGGGCTTTAATATGCCTTTGACCAGATCCGCACACTACTTAAAGGCTACTAAACAAATGTATACTCTCTGTTTATTGGGGAACCACTTCCATTAATTAAAAGAGCTTTGAGATAATTATAGTGTTCAGCATTCAGTCACTGTTGATTCTTAGATGCATGAATAAAGTATATTTAAAATTTTAATAATATTTCCAAAACTATTTACTGATTAAAAATTAGTAGCTCATTTTAAATGAATGAATGTGTGATTTACCTTTTACTGGCGAAGTTAGAAGAATTAGGTCCTTTCACACATCTAACTCACGACTATAACTATTCACTGTTCATACCTATTGAATATAAGTTGCCTTCATGATAATATTAAAATAGCATTTTCCGATTTCAGATTTCAATCACTGGCTCATGGTGCGAAGTATTTTTGTAGAAAGGATACCAAAAATACATTATTTTCAATTTTTTCTTCATCAGTTAATTTATGTTTCTGTCTGTATGTCTATATGTCTCTCTGCCTGTACGTATATGCATTTCACTGTCCGTGCAACGATCCCTCTTTTTGTCCACATCTTGAATTGGAAGTTACTTAAAATCGTTGCATTAAGCTTTACTGCTATGTATCAAAAAGTAAAAAAAAAATAACGAGCACTGATAGAGCTGATCGCTTGCACGGTCTAAGACTTTAGACTTTGGAACTGAGCTAGAGATACCACACATTCAGAATATGTGTGTGACCGCACTTCTTGTAAGTATCACCGACCTTGTATTTATTGGTTATCCTCCTAGGCTAGTGGCCCGTCGGAATAGGCGTAATAAGACTTAAGAGGGAATCGGCCTCTTTTTTGTAATGGCAAATTTACAGTGTATAGCATAAGTTATGACAAAAAAAAAATATTTTTAACACTCTACTTTCGAAAAGCAACCCAGAGACACCTTTGATATGAATTTTACTATATATATATATATATATATATATATATATATATATATATATATATATAAGTAGATAGTAATATGGGGTTCCTGGCGCACTTTCGGAGCCGACCGAAAAGCAATGTAAAATACTGTTCAATGTACCATAAAGGAAGCTGAGAAATAACACAGCAAATCTCAATGAAAAATTAACCGAATCTACAGTCGTTCGTCTCCAAAAGCGATCGGTACATTACTATCTACTCTGTGGAATGAAAAATTAACCAAATCTACAGCTGTTTGCTTCTACTTTCTTAAGCTGTGCTTTGTAAAATGTTGTCAAATCTGCTACGAATAAAGGATTTATCTTAATAAAATTTAATCAATTTAAAACATTTTTACTAAAAACATACTGTACTTTAATAAAAAACTTTTCTACTAAATAAACAACATGAACTCACCAAAGTCTCTACAATTTCTAGCATTAAAACAGTGCAACAAAGATGAATTCAGTGAATTGCCGGTTTATTCTCAACAACAGTTGATACCGTCTTTAAATGAAACAGAATTAAAAGAACTTGTAGAGTCTTTTGCAGAAAGAACGAAAACTGCACACGTGTACACACAAAAAACGAAAAAAAATAAGGGATTATATATTTAATATAATTACGAAAGATATTGAAAAGAAAGTAAAAAATAAACAAACAGAGAGTTTTCATCGTTTTTTTATGACATTTTTCCCATATTATACGTCCTTTCAAGATAATCAAGACTTAATTGATGAATTTCTTAGGAATTTTTGTGAGTATCAAGATTTATCAACACAATTCATTAAAGAGCATTATAGAATTTTTCTTATAGAATATAGCCACATTTTGTGTGAAACAAAAGGTATTACTGTAGATAATATTCCATGTGATTCCTATGAAGAAAGACACCAACTATGGTTATCAAAACAGTACTATGACGTGGGGAGGGACTGCAAGTTTTAGAGTTAAGACTTTACTCTACAAAGTTAATTGTTATAATTTCTTTATCTTTAATAGTCTTCTTTCCAGTAACAACCAAGTGTAATTTATCATGTTTATTCAATTCTTTAATCTTTTTTTCATCCAAAACAGTCAAAAATCTGTTCGGTAAGTGTACTTTATAATCTTCCAACTCGGCAATTATTGTAAACCCGAATTTATCTTTCATTTTCTCCAAATTCAAGATTCTATGTTTCTTCCTTTCTTCCAATTCATTTAACTTCTTATACTCTTTAAACTTACATTCTCCAATATCATTTAACTCTTTCAAGAACTCCATTTAAATAGAAAAAATTTAAAGACGGAAAAAATGAAATTTGCTAACAATCACTCGAGAAGTCGGGGAGAATGTGAGTAAAACCGCATTCTTTTCACGAGGTTCTTCGTTTAATTTCTCCAAATGTACTATAAAATCATCGAGGATTTCTGGCTTAAAATCGTAGACAAATTCAACATCCAGATAATGAAAAAAATACAGGTAATATCTTTCCATAATAAACGTGTGTATCGATACCTACAAACCTAATGTATTCTTTGAAAAGGAAAATAATTTTGTCAATGGTTCCAAGAGATAAGTAAAAATTTTTATTCTGTTTTCTAAATTCTGTAACAAATTTTGTTTGCTTCTTGTCTCCATATTGCAATTTTGTAAGCAGGTTATTCAAATGTGTTAATTTATTTCGAAATTTCTTAGGTTTAGGTCTTTCTAACAAAATTAAATTACAACCTCTACAAACTAAATATCTTTTATCGATAATTTCTCCTCTATTAGAACACTTGTAACAGTTTGGCATTATACTCTTCCATTTAAACAAAAAGATTTTTTATAAATGGAGATTATGGAACTAAGTCTGCCGAGATATAAATTTTTCAACGCAAATGTTTATGTTTATATTTCAACTACCGAGATAAAAAGAAATGATTTTATTTTATTATTCAACTATTTAGGATATTTTGTTTATGATTACAAAGATTATTCCGGAAGAAATCGAGATTTTTCATCAGCGAAAGAGTATATTTTTGAAGTTTTAGAAGGAATGAAAGAGAATAATATGAACATCATCAATTATTGTAAAAGACAAAATGAATGATTGTGTCTTTGGTGTAGTGTTGTTAGTGTGCGTGTTTGCGCTATGGGGAATCACATCACATTCAACTTCTACGGTGTCTATTGTTTAGAGACTTGGCCCTGCACTGCTACTGTCCAACCAAGTTAATGGCTAGGAGCTGTAATTCGGGTCTTAGACTCTGGAATTTTTTTGTTCCCAAGTCTCAATTTTCTTTGGTAACTACTGTGTAGAAGTTGATGGAGAGATACAATTAGGGAATTTGTGTCGGGTGTTTTGTAAGTGTAATGTTGTATTAATGAACGATGTGAATGATGAATGTAATGAACGAATTAAGGAAGAGAAGGAATTAAGGAATGAAGTGGAAAGGTGAGGAAGCAAATGGCGCGCCAACCACAGTTGTCATTACTCGGCTTGTTCTATAGTCATTACACTATGGCCACTCGTGTAAAGACTTGTCCCCAACCACTGAACGACAACCATGTCTTCCTCAATAAAAAGCGCGCCTGAAGCTCTGGGATTTGAACCCAGAACCTCAGGCTTTGAAGGCAAGCGTCTTACCAACTGAGCTACGGAGAGTCTCGAAAGATATAAGCTATATCTCTGCTATATAAGTTGTTCTCACTTTTACAATTAGGATTGCTAGTTTACAAGTTTATTAATAATTTTATATTTCAAAAACCACTCAACCGATTTTAATGAAATTTGGTACACATATAGTAAATACTTAACTCTTTCGACTTAACTTATCCATAAGGGTGAAATCATCCCCTATTTCTTAATATTCATAAAAAAATAAAAAAAAATTATCAGAAAAATCTGAAACTTCAAAAACAAGCGAGTTCAACTTAAAATTTCATGAAAATAACAAAATTTTCAAAAACTACCCCAATCATCCCTTATCTTAAAACTCTTATATCTCGAGAACTATTGGAGCTTTTTTGCTGAAATTTGGTATATAGGATCAGTAAATATTAAAGTATTTTTTAAAATCATAACTTCCGGTCCAACCCTTAAGATGACCTTGGAATAGTTTTTTGTTAATATCATCCCCATTTTTTAAGATATTCTTTTGAAATTAAAAATGAATACTTATATCAATGTCTTTAACAATTCTGTAAAGTTTTAATAAAATTATCCGATGAATAATAGTGAAAATAACGTGAATTTTACTGAATTTCTCTAATATCGTTCTTAATCACATCATAGGCTAAAAATTTCTCAGAGACAACAACAACATAACAAATCGCGTTTGTAACAGCTTTTTGAAAATCCATATTGATAATTATATCGTTCTTTGAACCAGAAATATTTGTCAAACTCTTTGTTGTATCAATGACATAAATAGGTCTATTCGCTAAAAATTCTTTAGGATTGTAATACATTTCCTTATTATTACAGTAAACTTTCTTAAAATCTTGATACATCTGATACATGATTCTGAAAAGACCTCCGGAAATGTTTAAATTTTGTAATTCATCTGGATAATAAGAACCGTTCAATTTTACTCTGATATTTTTTACATCCAAACTATCAAACTTTGAAGGATTTCTTTCTTGATTATTCTGTCTATCTGTTTGAAAACCTATGATAACGAACTTGGGATTGAAGATATTTCTATAAATATTTGTGATATCGAACGAATAAGTTGTTCCGGAAATACCTTTTTGTTCAATACATTGCCAATCTAGAAAATTAAACATAATGTTTTGACTTTTTGTAATTTCATCAATCAATCTAATTTTACTCGTGATTTTATAATCAATCATTGGAACTCTAATAAAAAAATCTGTAATTGTTATTTTTCCATCAACAGGCATAACATTTCCAGTTGCAGTCTTCAGAATCACATCATCGTCTTCTGCTCTTATAAAACTTAGATAAAATCCTCCTTTATAGATCGGAATAGTAACATTTTCAAAAAATCCTAATCCAAAATGAGATAAATTTCCAGCTGCTTCAAAAACACCAAATTTAAAATCTGATTCAAAGCCATTAGAAGTTTGAGAAATAACATCACTTTTTGAATACGAAATAGTTCCTTTAATTGTGCTTAATTGACCACAGTTTTCGACTTCTTCTATCAATTTATTGTGTTTTCTTACTTCAATCTTAGAAAATAAAAACGGTATAAAATTATCGATTAATCTAACATTATCAGTTCCAAGATATGCTTGACCATCTTGTTTTGTTAAAGTTCCAGAAATATAAAACTGGAAGTTAGACGAGCAAAAGTTATCTCCAAAATCAATATTAAAACTCAGTTCTTTTATTCGGTTCATTCAAATGTTGTTTTACTAATTGGATAGAAATTTTTAAACTCCGCCCTTTCAATATCACTAGCATATTTTCTGTAGTCCGCCATTTAATAAGACAAATTTTAAACATCGTGTATCATTTTTTCATCGATCTAATGTACGTTTTTATAAGAAAAGATATAAATTTTAGTAAAATAATTAAAAAGATTAGAGTCATTTTTAATGATCTACTTCGTCATATTCAGGATTCTCTTCCTTAAATTTTGCGATCTCGGTCACATATTTCAATAAAATCTGCACAGGATAGTAACCGCTATCTATAATATTGTTCCAATCAACTGTATCTTTATTTTCATCCAAAAACTTTATACTCAAGTGTTGATAGAGACAAAGAACAGACATATGATCTTTTAATTGATAATGTATATTTTCTTGAATGAACTCTGATGATAAAGTTTGATATTTAGCAATGTTTATACCAATTCAATTTGTTTACGTATAATCTCATCATATCTTCGGATAATTCATATTTTTGAGAAATGTCATCCCAATGTTCTTTTTTCAAATCTCTTTCGTGTTGCATTATAAAAAGATCGAAAGCACTGTAATGTCCCGCCATCTCTATTTATTAAGAAAAAATTTCAAAATCAAGTTTTTTATAAATTGGCTCTTTTTAGCGTTACATTCAGCACATTTTCCAGATATTCTCTTAACTCCGTTAATGTTTGCATAGTATTTTATATCGTTTGTGGCAGTTTTCTCTTTTACATCTCACACAATATATGAGCGCCATTTATATAAGGAAAATTAGTCATCATAGCCGCCTACTCCATTAAATCTGTTATCAATATTTTCAAAAGTTTTATTAACATCTTCTTTAAATGTATTAAAGTTTTTCTTCTAGTTTATTTACTTTATCGAGATATAAAGAGTATCGATCATCTATACTTTTAAGTAATTCATTATTATGTGTTATTTTGCTCATTTAAACGTGTACCAAAATCTTCAAAAAAGTTTATTTTCTCATTGAAATGTGTATCAAAATCTTCCAGAATTTTGTTAATTACTTCAACAACTAATACATTAACACTATTTTTATATGTATTAAAGTTTTCTTCTAGTTTATTTACTTTATCAAGTAATTCACCAACATCGTCTACTGATCTTCTATTTCTGGCTTCTAACTTGTCATAGACTTCTGTTTGTAAAATCTTTAACATGCTGTTTATGATTCTCGTAATTTTTGTTTAGTTCATTAAACATTTTAATATGATCTTCTAATTGAATCATTACAACAACATCAAATGGATTAATTCCTTTACTAACACTGCTAATTCTTTTTCCTTTAAAATCTAAGGCATTTTTAACATTCGGATCATGTAAATCAACAATATCGATGTTTTCTGATAATTTTAGAGGTTTTAAAATTTGTTCTTTAACAACAACATCATGTTTGTCAATACCAGGTCGAACACCGACAATTCTTTTCTTATTAGCCAAACTAACATAATTCTTTTCAACTTTGATCGCTTCAGTAATTTCATCAGCTTTTTCGATATGAGACATTAAATTGGTAAATAATTTTTTTACACCATCATCAACTTCTTTTTCCAATGTTTTTATTTTATCAGCAACTTCATTTGAACTCATGAAATTTGCAAGTTTGTTATCATATTCTACTTTAAAATCTTCAATCTCGACAGCAAACATATCTGAATCTGGAAGGTTTTGTAATACATTTTCTAACTTGTTATCAAACTCATTTCTCAAACTATCAAAATTCAAACTATTATCTACATTTTGAATAATTTGTGTTCCAAATACGTCAAAAATATTTTGTGAATCCATATTTATTAAGCAATAATTTGTTGACAACTTCTTTAAAATCTTTACCATTACTCAGTTCATTCAAAACAAAAACACATAAATGACCACAAATTGGGGGATCTTTATAGTCTTGAATCTGAGAATCATTGTAGTAGACGCTTGATTTTTTCAAATATTTAATCAATTCTATAGGTGGTTTGTCCTCAATTCTTCCATACGAATCAAAATAACAGACATTCTTATCATTCTTATAATAACAAACCCAATGCGTTCCACTTCCCATAATCGAGTCTAAATTCACAATTCCACATTCAAATTTCTTAACTTTTTCAGGTAATGTATCTCTCATGAAGATTCCTCTAAAATGTTTAATATTTTTGCAGATTTCTTCCAATTCCCCGAATGTTAAGGGTTCAAATTTTTTTTCCGATGTTTGATTTCACGTAATTCAAAGTTTTTTCATCTAATCCAGATCCTGTAACATCTTCCAACTCTTTATCTAACCAATTTAAAATGTTTCGAACAATAGGAATCACATCTTTTTTAACGATTGGAGCAGCTTTACGAACATAAGGAACAACATTTTTAACAACTGGAATATTTTCTCCAAAATCTAATAAATCTTTCAAAAGTCCACCATTTTTAAGTTCTTTTCAACTGATTATAAGAAAATTCTATTCTGGTTCCTTTATTGTTTTTCTTATGTTTTTTCGAGTTTATTGTATTGTCTATTTGTTAAAAATATCTTATCTTCGCCATTTTTTAGTTGATCTATTTTAAATTGAATACTAACGGGTATTTTCTTCTTAAAAGCGGATTTTATTTTTTCTTTCTGATTTTTGCTGAAGTTTACGTTCACCTCCATTTATATAGTTAAAATTTCAAGTTCTCTTCGATTCCCATTCCTAGTTTTCTCTTCAAAAACATTGCTCCAGCTGTTGGAAGCGCAACAAATCTTTCACCTAAACTAGCATCTTTTGATAAAAATCTATCCATTGCCTTATCTTGCAAAACTTTATCTGCGATATGTCTGGAATTTGTGTCTCTATGTTTTGCATAAAAAATATCGTGTTCCATAGCAGCTTCATCTAATTTATTTATACCAGGATCTCCTCTTTTTAGTCTTTTTTCGAGTTTTGTGCCAGGCCCCAGATACTGATAAGTTGGTACGTGTAATTCAAAAGGTAAATTGTTGATAAAATCATTCAAAAGTCCACTACCCTCAATCATAGATGAACTTATTGCCGGCAAAACTCGTTTTAAATATTTAATTCCATCAGGTTTTTCAATCATTTCATCAAGTTTGTTCGAAATAAAATCTTTAATCGCTTTCTTTTCGTTCAAAAAATTGTTGTTTCCAGCCTTTTCTTGAGCATAAATATAATTAATAATTCCATCGAGTTTTGTCAAATCGTCGATATATCTGTACTCAATCTTATTATCACTGTATTTTCTCACACCTGATCCTTCGATTCTTTTTTCCCAAATTGGTTTAATCAAATTGAGATATTTTTTACCTTTACTTGACTTTGGTTTCTTAGTTGATGGATCATTATTTTTGTAAATTGAATCAGATTTCCATAAAATTTCAGTATACTTTTTCAAGTCTTCTTCAGAATATAAACCGTCTTTTGGAACATCAGTGCCTGTTAATAATCTCCATAAACCTTGAGTTCCTTCATATGTTTTTTCATTAATAATGATATCATTATGCTCAAAATTCACGGGCAAATTTCCAATCATAAAACTTTTCTTTTTTCTGTCCCAATACAAACCAAATTTATCATCCTTTGCTCTAGGAAGAAATTTTTTACCAATTTCACCAATTATTATATCCGTTGTTCCAGGACTTATTGGTTCAACTATGGTAGAGTCTTCAATGATTCGAGGTCTAAATGGTGTTGAAGATGGTAATTTTGGCAATTCAAACTCAGATTCTGGTATCGAAATATCAGCAAATTGTCGTACAACTGGAACCAAATTCATCAAATTTTGATTATCGCTTAAAACATTTTCAATTTGCCCTCAACATTTTTTATTGCAGAAGTTACAGGTTGATTAATTTTTTGAATAAGTTTCTTGTTCTTCTTCATCAATTCGAATCTGTTCTTTAAATTCTTTGATTAATTTCTTTTCTATTTGATCAAGTTTTTTTGCTTCTTCTGAAGTTACGTTCGCCATTTATTTAGGAAAAATTTTGAAACGTAAACGTGGAACGTGGAAACGTGAACACGAAACGTGAACACGGAACGTAAAACGTGAACGTGGAACGTGAAACACGAACGTGAAACATGAACGTGAAACGTAAAACACGAACGTGAAACATGAACGTGAAACATGAACGTGAAACATGAACGTGAACGTGGAACGTAAAAACGAGAAACATGAACGTGAAACATGAACGTGAAACATGAACGTGAACGTGGAACGTGAACGTGGAACGTAAAAACGAGAACACGAAACGTAAACGTGAACGTAAAATCATGAAAACAACTAGATTATCACACGTTTTATATTGGAAAATTTATTCAAATATTTGCCATTTTTAGGCTTCAAAGTTAGATTAATAGTTAAAAATCCGCAGTCTTCCTTCCAAATTTTATCACACAATTCATTAAAGTGGTTAAAACTCATATCAGATCCCACATAATTGTTGTAAATCTTTCTCGAATAGTGATCGTCTTGCTTAAAAAACACACAACATATTCAAATTATTTCTAATAACTTGTTTATCAACCTTTGAAAAGCATTGAGAAAGATAGATACAAGAGATATTTTTGTGACGAGACATTACGAAATATTCCTTAATAACGTCCTGATTTTCCAAAATACAATCATCAAAAACGATTAACGAATTGGGTTTACATTCGCTTAACGGAACTATGTCCTCAGAAGCATTATAAAAAATGTGATATTTTTTTGTTTAAGTTTTTCTCAATATTTTCAAATCTTTCTTGTAATTTTTTATAGGCGTCTTGTTCTAAAGATTTACTAAAAACATACAAATTGGAATAAGGAATCAACCTATTGTAGATAAAATTCAATAATAAAGTTGTTTTTCCACATCCACTTGAACCAACAATTAACAATCTGATTGGTTGATCTTTCTTATTTTCTTCAAACGTTTGAAGTTTTATCTGATCTTTTTGCTTTAAAAATTTCTCCATTTAAATAGAAGATTTTTCATCTTGAAGCAACGCTTGCGAAAATGAAGCTGTTCAAGTTGACTTCAGAAAGCTCTAAATTAGTTTTAAACTTGGAACATCCTATACACTTAGAGGAAGAATCAAATTATTTTATCGGTTTAAGCGGTTTTTATTCTGACAATTTTGTAAGAAATATTAGTGAAAGTTCTCCTTATTGCATAGGATTTAGTGAGAAGAACATAACAAAATACTATGGTTTAAACAAAGGATATTATACTTTCGATCAAATAAAAAATTCCCTTAAAAATTATCTGAAAACATTCAAACAATCAGATAAATCTTTAAACTTTGACGAAAACAAGTTTGAAATGCAAAAAAATTATCTCTCTAATAAAATTCAAATAAAATCACCAGTAAGAATAATGTTTTCAGCAATTATTGTAGAATTGTTAGGGTTTGTTCAAGAAACTATTGAGCCAAATCAGGTATATTTAGGAAATAAAACGCCAAAATTTAGACCGTTTGATGTAATTGAAGTGCACTGTAATCTCGTTGAACCTAGTTTTGAAAATCATACCGAACATTTACACAAAGAATCTGAAATTTTGTACACATTTTTTCCCAAATGTTGCTTATGGATCAAAAATCAGTGAAAAACCGAATGAAATCGATTATATTCCAATTAGAAAAAATATGAAAAGAATTCAAAAAATCGTCTTAACTGCTCAAGACAAGAGGGAAATTTATTAAATAATGAGAGTAAAACAACAATATATTTAAGATTGTCGAAAGAATGATGAATCAAGGGGGGAACGAATCGTTCTTACCTTCAAATTTTCAAGAAAACAACTTTTGAATGTATAAATTACAAGAGTCTATGCCATAGACCCTTTCAAAATCTTCATCCTGACCCTGTTTTTATCAATGAATCTGGACTTTATTCTCGAAATAAAAATTACTAGTTAAATTTTATTTCTATCTAAATGGAGTCAGTTGTAGACCTACTCAATAATCAACTAAAATTCAATAACAAACATATCTTTACGATTGTTGACGAAAACAATGTGATCTGGTTTAAGGCTAAAGACGTAGCAAAAATTCTAGAATATGAAAATACTATGCAAACGATCAGAATAAACGTTGACGAAGATGATAAAAACTTCTATTTTAATCTAAATATAAGGGGGGCTATAAATAGCTTACCTTCAAACTTCCAAAATAACACTGTTTTCGTTAATGAATCTGGACTTTATTCTTTAATTTTGAGATCGCATAAACCAGAAGCGAAATTGTTTAAAAATTGGGTTACGAAAGAAGTATTACCTTCCATTAGAAAATATGGTGAGTACAAACTCAAAAACGAAAATAAGCAGTTAAAAGATGAAATAAAACAGTTACAAATTTCAGGTCAAATGAAATCCTTGAAAATAGAGAATCAAGAATTGCGAATGGAATTAATGAAGAGAGATATGATATGTAAAAATTTTGATAAGAAAAAGCACCATGTTTTGTATTTAATTAAGAAGAATCACATGTGGGAATATCCTTATTACGTTATCAGAGCTCAGAAACGAGAAATACCAAACCGATTAAAACATCTAAAAATAAATTATCCTGAATTAGAGATTTTGTTCATTGATGACGAACCAAATTCTATCAATCTGTATAACCAAATGAAAGAATCTTTGAATATTTTATACAACGGAAATCATTTTACTACAAATATGGCAGAATCTCGACTGATTTATAGAATATCTAAATTACACGATGAAAATGTTTCTAAATTTTACTAAAAACTCTCGATTTATTATATTTTGTTTGTAAATGTTTTAGCATAACTAGGTAACCATTGTAAAATCTTTTTTTTCATATTCACAAGGCATTTCGTTTTTATAACTTTCGCTGAAAATTTTTTTAGCACAATCTTTGCAAAAAGCATCTTTTCTATCTTTACTATACTGCCAGTTATTAAATTCAGAAATATTTTTAATTTCTTTACAAAAAGTAACAATTTTTTTCTTCTAAAGTTAATTTGTTCATTTTAACGTATAATTCCTTACAATAACAGTCTTTTCTATTCTCTTCTTGACACTTTGTACATTTCTTTTGAGACTCCATTTATATAGAAAAAATTATTACACGATGAAAATGTTAAACTCTTAACTTATGATATTTGGTTTGTAAATGTTTTTGATAATTATTTAACCATTTTATAGTTCTTCCACATTCACATTGAGTATCTTCATAATATAATCTATGGTGATTCTTCTTTACACAATCTTTACAATATGAGTCTTTCTTATCTCTACTATAGTGATCACTATTAAACTCTGAAATTTTTTTAGTTTCTTTACATTTAAGACATTCTTTATCTTCCAAAGTTAATTTTTCTATTTTATCATATAATTCTTTATGATATTCCCTTTCACAATCTTTGCAATTATAATGCATTCCATCTTTCCTATTTTTATCTTTATAAAATTCATTTAAATCTTTAAATTCTTTGCACTTTGTACATTTCTTTTGATGCGCCATTTATATATAGAAAATTTATATTACAGTTTTGACTTCTTCAATTCATATTCATAAAACTTTCCGGTTATTTCTTCATTATTTAAATCTTTTATACTATAAGTTTACAGGATCTGTGTTATTAATTTGATAAATCACAAAGATTTCTCTTGACCAATTGTTCTTATATTTGTTCGAAAATGTTTGTTTTTTACTAACAATTCTTACATGATCATTGACTTTAAATTTAGTTTTTGTGTGAATTTCTGGTGGAACATAATTGAAAACGGTCTCTAATAACTCCTTTTCTGCATCCTTATCTACGTCTTTAGGCTTCATTTTGATTGTGCTGTGAACCGTATCATTGTAATTTGTGACTATTTTTTGAAGAATATCGATCCATTTAAAGTTTTTATTAATCTCAAAAATAACTTTCATCCTTTCGTTTTGAGTTCTGTTATATCTCTCTACAATACTTGATTTCTCTTCGTTTTCAGTATGATAAAATCTTAATGTTGTATTTCCTCAAAACATCGTTAAATTCTTTATTTTTAAACTCTAAACCCTTATCTGTATGAAGTAGGTTAGGAGGTTTGTGATTGATCCTTATGGCATCTTTTACTATATCTTCGAAAGCTTTTGAAATATCCTTGCCGTTTTTTCTTTTGATAGCTCTTGACCAAGCATATTTTGAGAAAGTATCAATAACATTTAACATATACTTAAAATCCATCATTTTGATCTGAATAGTTAGACATTATAACTAAATCTGCTGCCCATAAATCGTCAATTCCTAAAGTTATAATTTTTCTCTTTTTAAACTTCTTTCGTACCGGTGCATGAATTTCTCTAGCTTCAATCTCTATCTCATCTTTAGTCCTCAATTCTTGCTTAACAGTTTTGGATTTGGATTCTTTATAAATTTACTCTTATTTGTCTTACATTTTGAACATTTTGCAGCAATTCTATACAATCCGTTTTGAGTTTGAACGATTTTAGAATCTATATTTTTCGTTTTTTTTTTGCACTTGTGGCAGTGAATCAAATCATCTTCCATTTACATATCAAAGTTTCCAAGTTTATTTAACTCATCTAATATATCAGATTTTGCTTCATAGCCATACGGTACTGTATCGATCTTATTTTCTAGGACAATTCTCTTATCATCTTTAGCGTTCAGTGCCAGCTTGTTTATGGTAACAGTGTACAACTCATGTTTATAACTTTTGATGACTGTCATCTCCCTAAATTCTTCTTTATCTTCGAACAAACATCTCTTCAAGTTTTCGATATTTATTGTTTTATTTACAACGCTTCTCTTATTCTTAATTCCTTTACACCTAACTGGGTTTTTTATCTAGATATTTGTACGAGTACATCTTAGACCTTAAACCACAAAATTCTTCTAAAACTTCGCTATTTAACTCATCTTTGAATTTCCCTATTACCTTCTTATTTTTAGTAGTGAAACATTCGTGATCTTTTGGATAATCACTTGTATCAAAGTCATCTATATTTTCTTTAATAATTTTAAAAGGATCTCGTTTCAATTCTAGAAAATAACTGTCTGTATCCATGTAACACAGATTCAAATCTGGATCAAACTTCTTTAATTTGTTGTAATAAAACTCGTACATTAGCAATTTTGAGAGGTCGAGAACTGAAAATCCTATGTAAATCGGTTTGTTAAATTTAACCTTTTGTTTGTACATGTGACTCGCTATACAGTTGTCGTCAAAGATGTTAAAAGCATTTGAAATTTGTTTTCTTAGCTTGTTTCATTGAAAATTCTTCATTTCCAAGCTTAATATCACATCTGTTTCTCACATTTTTCCATAGATTTTTCCAAAAACTGAGTTGTTCATCAGCTTATAAAAGTCCTTTTCAAAGTCGCTTGTAGCTTTGGTTCTCATGTTTGTGTTAAAATCAATGTATTCTTTCATAAAAGGCTTCTGATCGAATGCAATAACTCTATTCACATGTTTCAAAATCATACCTTGTTCCAAATAGAACTTCAAATTTCTCGAATGAACAACGTATTCAGTTTTATCCAGTAGAGTTGTGCAAAGTTTGTTTTTAAAATGTTCTGGAGCAAGAGGTAAATCCTTGTGATGTTCGTGTAAATTCGTTGGATATCCAAGATCAACTTCGAGAATATAGCCATAATCTTCGTCGCCAGTGAGTTCCAAAATTGTTTCTTTCCATTCTGCAGTTGTGTAAGTTTTTGGATCCATCCACTTGATATCACTAAACGGCAGTTTTTGCATTAGGCCATACCCATAAAGGTTATTAGCATCAACGTATAACAAATAGTTTTTCGGGCTTTGTCTTATCGAAATCTTTCAAATATTTGTTATTTGCTTTCACATATCGTTTAATACACTGAGAAATGCCTCCGCGAATACCTTTTTCGATCATCAAATACATATTATAATCACTAATTAATTGTAATTCTATCTTCGTTAATTTTAACATAGCATCCCATGCAAGACTGGGAGCTGTTAGATAGTGTGCTGGATCAAGCTTATAGCAATTCAAACAAATATTCCTAAAATTTTCAAAGATATCAGCGAGCAATAGAACATCTTGAATGTTATAGAGATCAGAGTAATTTCCTAGATTTTTCTCTTTTAATTTGTTCCAAACATTTAAGTAGTGTTGAAAATCTTTCTCAGATATGCTCTCATCTGTCAAAAGTGAATAGAAATCTTGAATTCTCAATTCTTCTGTGTAATCAAGTTTTTCAATACTGTCGATAAATTCATAGGGAAATATTCCTTTTCCAGATAGCATTTTAAAAATCTCGTCGTCGTCATTTGGCTGTCTTTCTATTATCTCATTCAGTCCATCTTGTATAAAATGATTTGTATGTTTGAAGTCTTCTCTCTTTAGATTTTTAGCTAACTTTTCTATAGACGAGGCCATGAATCTGAACGTGTCTACAAACGAAAACTTGATGAATTTCCTTGGCTTATCACCTTCGAATTCATAGCCATATCCAGAATTTACAGAATAATTTATATATTTTTCATCGGTGTTTGCAATCAAATCAACATTTCCATATTGTTTAGCCAATTCTTTTATGTACAAATGAGTATCGTAATTTGACATATTGTGGCAGAAAACGGGAATATTCTGAGGAAATTTCAAATTTAGATTGCAACATGCATGAGCTGCGCCTCGAAACTTGCCGGTTAAATGACAATGATCTCTCACTTTATTATAACTCTTATCTTTCCAACTATCAGGAGTAAAACCATACTGAATTGACCCAACATCATAAGCAGACCATTCACAGATATGACAAACGTTTGAATTTTGATATGAAATTTCTTCTTCTTCAGTCAATTTCATAGGTTTCATGTTCTTAGAATTATATTTTGTAGCTATGTATTTTGATATTTTATTGAGTTCTTCAAACAATTTTGCAGGAACATTTGGCAAATCTTCTTCATTTTTTGCTCGATAACATATCGGCTTGTACATACGATTGGTCACATTTGACACTAAATATAGAGTAAAACCATAAGGAATGTGCCTTTGAATCTTGGTTGTAGTCGATCTTTGTGGATTGTTCTTGCATGTCGGAATTTTTTCTAATATGCTCTCAAAGTCCATATAAATTACGTACGGATGGTTAAATTTCTTTTGATAATTAGTAAATTTAGTTGTTTGACCTGGAAATGGCATAATTGGCTTACAAAACTTCATGATTTTTACAAATTTCTAAGTGATCTGTTAAATCTCCAGATTTGTAAAAATGGCTTAAACATCTTCTACACAAAAATTTTCTTTCTTTATGTTTAGACAACTGCGAAGAAACAAGCTTATTTAAATCGGTTATCAAAACATAATGAGATTTATCATCTTGTTTAACATACAATAAATCAATGTTTGTTTCAGCGTCATATTTTTTCAGAAATTTGTAACGGAACAATGTTAATATTTTCATCAAAACTGTAGACATTGATAGACATTGTTGGATACTTATACTTGGAATTGTAGCTTCGTTTTTCAAATATTTGTATATCTTTCAGAGACATTGGATACTCAAAACCTGAAAATATTTCGTCATTCACAAATTTTTCGTATTGCTTTACACGTTCACAGTCTCTTTCTGGTTTTTCAATAGCACATCTTATTGAGTAAATAAAGCAAAAATCATCTCTATTTTTTATATTTATACAAGCTTTTTTATCTTTGATATTCTTTGGTAAATCGATGTATGATCCTGCATTCATCATTTCGTGTTTGTTAAGGCTCAAAACTAGTTGTTTACAACTTTTAAATGTCCATCCGGAACCTTTATTTGGATTATTCGTTTGTTCTCGATGTGTTAATTTATTAAATTGCTTAGTAATAAAGTCGTTTACGTCAAAGATTTCGTCTGCTTTGATAGTAAAATACATTAGACATGTTTGCGGTTCACCATTCACTAACAACAATGAATGTTTGTGTTGGTTCGTATTCACATTCCAAAGAGAGATAGCCCTTCATATTTTTAACATTTTCTTGAAATTTCTCGATTAAACTTTTAATTTCTGACCGCATAATTGAAAGATATTTGTAAATTGACATGGAACTGTCGTTCAAGTTTGTTAAAATGTATTGCTTGAAAAGACCGTGTATTGAGGATAAAACTTCTACATCAATGATATTTTCGGATTTTACTTTAAGAGTTTTTATCAATTTCTTCGATCATTTCAGACTTGGTTTTATCGTTAGTATCGATAGCCAACTTTTCAGCTATTGAATGAAGTTTTTCATCATTAAATAGGTCGAGATTTTTCTTTTCAACTTTGAAATTTCTCTTTAATTCACGTAATTTCTCAATATTAAACATGTTTTCGTGATCGGCAATTTTATTTTCTCTAGCCCACTGTCTTAAATAATTTAGTTCATTATTGTAAATTTGCTTGTTTTTTTCATGACTTTTAGAATTATAATGGCGATCATAGTTTTTTCTTAAAATTTCTATTTTGCAGAACGGACATGATATTTTATCGCGCTCCATTTAGATAGAAAAATTTATTTAACTAAATGGTGCTTGTAAACCAACGATTGCGCCTCTCACGGCGTGATATCACTACGGATATGACGCAGGCGAAGCGATTATCGTGATGGTCGGTCTGTAGTAGCACACCTCGACTGTCATTGATACACACAGCGCAATCTTTCGGAAACTAAAATGTCTTTGTAGAATAAAGTCTTAACTCTAAAACTTGCAGTCCCTCCCCACGTCATAGTACTGTTTTGATAACCATAGTTGGTGTCTTTCTTCATAGGAATCACATGGAATATTATCTACAGTAATACCTTTTGTTTCACACAAAATGTGGCTATATTCTATAAGAAAAATTCTATAATGCTCTTTAATGAATTGTGTTGATAAATCTTGATACTCACAAAAATTCCTAAGAAATTCATCAATTAAGTCTTGATTATCTTGAAAGGACGTATAATATGGGAAAAATGTCATAAGAAAACGATGAAAACTCTCTGTTTGTTTATTTTTTACTTTCTTTTCAATATCTTTCGTAATTATATTAAATATATAATCCCTTATTTTTTTTCGTTTTTTGTGTGTACACGTGTGCAGTTTTCGTTCTTTCTGCAAAAGACTCTACAAGTTCTTTTAATTCTGTTTCATTTAAAGACGGTATCAACTGTTGTTGAGAATAAACCGGCAATTCACTGAATTCATCTTTGTTGCACTGTTTTAATGCTAGAAATTGTAGAGACTTTGGTGAGTTCATGTTGTTTATTTAGTAGAAAAGTTTTTTATTAAAGTACAGTATGTTTTTAGTAAAAATGTTTTAAATTGATTAAATTTTATTAAGATAAATCCTTTATTCGTAGCAGATTTGACAACATTTTACAAAGCACAGCTTAAGAAAGTAGAAGCAAACAGCTGTAGATTTGGTTAATTTTTCATTCCACAGAGTAGATAGTAATGTACCGATCGCTTTTGGAGACGAACGACTGTAGATTCGGTTAATTTTTCATTGAGATTTGCTGTGTTATTTCTCAGCTTCCTTTATGGTACATTGAACAGTATTTTACATTGCTTTTCGGTCGGCTCCGAAAGTGCGCCAGGAACCCCATATTACTATCTACTTATATATATATATATATATATATATATATATATATATATATATATATATATATATATATATATCTAATATACTATACTAAACATCTACAAAACCTATGTAGGTCTTACAACTTATCTAATTCAAGAAGTCTTCTATACAGTGTACTTGCAGTATGTTCATGAAAGGTTAACACGTATAATATGACGTACTTTAGATACTATACTATTATAATACTGAACGAAAAATTTTATATGGGATGATAGTTGCTAAAAAATACATATCACGTTGTAATAATATTAACCCATCCATTTTATTTAACACGATTATAAAGGCATATTCCAGAGTGCTCCATACGTGTTGTTAAATAAACAACAAGGACTCAAATATTCCAAAATAGGTTAAGGACGAATAAACATACCAAATCCTTTAGGACATACAAGAGACTAGAAACATAGTAAAAAATGTTTATACTACCGGGGTTTTTCGGGAAAGGTCTCATTGGCGGAATAAAAATTAAGGGGTGAAAATGTTTAAACAAATATAAAAGAATTCTAAGAAAACAAAATCCGAGGCCGGCGGCACTTGAATTAATCTGTTAGTTAGATCGATTGTTTTGGAATAAAACACTTTCTACTTTATTTCTTACTAAGTTTGTTATTTGTAAATATCTCTATTACAAAATATGCACAAATTATCTATAAAATGACAACTATACAATTGAAAATATGTAACGATCTTGATATACTGAACATGAGAGGAAATAAATATAAAAATACATTTTACTTTATGTTATATATTTTATTTTCTATAACGAAAAATACATATTACTCAATAATTTAGAACAATAATTGTTACGCATAGGTCAGGAATACTTAAAATAGTAATATTATGGTAATACAAAGGTCACCACACTAATTTAACAATATGCATAATTTTTAAGTAAAAAATCTACAATAAACAAAATCCTATAAGTGAAAACGTCCTTGATATGTTTATAATATTACTTTAAAACATTTTCTTTTAATAAAAAAAAATCAGAATTAGTGTAATCAGGATTTCTCAAAACTTTTAAGACTAACCACTTACTTAGCCATATAAAATACAAAACTACTAAGAATTATCTTTTTATTCCTAAATAAAAATATTGATCCTACGATGGTTGTTGATCAAATCCACAGTAATAATGTATCACACATTCATTGAAATTAATTCTTTTCCATCTTCTATATGGTTTTGTAGTTAAGTGAAGTTACTCATGTAAACTACAAAGAAGTAAAGTTACTTATCATATTGTATGCTATGTTCTCTAATTACTCGTAAAAGCAAAAATATCAAATTACAATATTAGGTTAGTTTATTCCAGTTAAATCCTATCTGTTTAAACATTTTTGTGTGTATTGAGACAAACCGTTGGCTGAAACACATTCATACACAAACGAGTAAAATTAAATCAACAGTCATAAATGAATAGTTTAAAAAATGAAGTGTGCTAAAGTAGATATGACAGAACTGTAGTGTAATAAATCGCTGGTCGTGTTGAACTCCTTTCAATAAAATGCTTTTAAAACGTAAAATTTTAATTGTGTAACATTCTTTACTCTGAGAAATTCATGACTAATGAATTATAATTATTTACAGGCTCTAAACTGTATACTTAAAACTAATTTTTGACGCTGGTATTGCTTCATTTCCAAGAAGTCAACGTTTCATCTTAAAATTTTGCTTAAAAGTCTTCATTAAGGAACTTTGTACATATAATATGAAATATTATAAGCGAACATAAACTTTTATGATAGTTTATACGGATATTAACTTTCTGTTATATATTAAAAAGTTATTCTTGTCTAATGGTTTAAATATATTCGCTTCATTTTGCAGTCAGGTAATAAAAGAATCTCATAATGACAGTTAAATGTTTACAATGCTGCTAACTCAGGTAATAAATGGCAGATAGTACAGGGTGGAGCGCGGTAATTTGCTGATTTGGAAATGAAATAAAAAAATTATGAACCTTAGACAAAATTATTTTTTTATTTTAATTATATTGAACAGTAAGGGAAGTTTTAAATTAAATGGTTTTAAATAATGTATCTGGCAAATGTCGACCTTGGGCATTCACACACTGCTGCCTACGTTTTCTGATGTTTTCATTAACTCTAACAAGCATGTCGACTGGTATTCTGCCAATTAAAGCCTCAATATTGTTCCTTAGGTCTTCCAAGGTGTTGGGACGGTTTGATACACACCTTCGACTCAGGTAACCCCAAAGGAAAAAATCGCATGGGGCTAAGTCTGGTGAGCGTGCCGGCCAGTTCACATCACCTCTCAAAGAGATAAGCCGTCCAGGAAACATTTGCCTCAAAAAATTCATGGTAACCCTCGCTGTGTGTGCAGTGGCACCATCCTGTTGGAACCATGTATCCACTAATTGCATTGCCACAAGAGCCGGCTGAAAAAACTCCTGTATCATAGTCAAGTACCGTTCGGAGTTCACAGTTATGGCACGACGGTTATCCTGAAAAAAGTAAGGGCCAATGATGCCTACTCGTGATATGGCACACCACACAATAACGCGGTCCAAATGCAGAGGTCTCTGGTGGACTTCTCTGGGTTTTTTTTTCACTCCAGTAGCGCATGTTTTGCTTGTTGACACACCCACTGAGGTGAAAATGTGCCTCATCAGGAAAGAGCACAATTGCGTCACACGGTATAGTTGCAAGCATGTCTTCACAAGAAGTACGCCCTGTCAAATAGCCCCGTGCTGACAATTGATGGACCACGCACATTTTATACTGGTGAAATCTCAGTTCACCATGAAGAATCCGGTGGAGAGAACGTCTGGAATGCCAAGAGCAGAGCGTTTTGGAGATTGCAGTACTGCTGCTCTAACTCTATCGATGTTTTCCGGTGTTGTAATCCTTCTCTGAGGTCCCCTTCGTACACATGACACATTCCCCTCCTGTTCTGAATGCAGTTACCCAATTTACAATTGATTGCCGACCAGGAACACGTCCGCGTGGAGGAACAGCGAATTGTAAACGAAAAGCACGCTGCACTGCAATGATCGAGTGGGCATTTGAAAAATACGCTTCGACACAAAACGACCTCTCATCTCGTGTCCACTGAATGATGGCCACTGGAACGCGGAGGAATACAAATCTCCCGTCAGCCACTATAAGCCACGCCCACTCTCCTCTCTCTTCGACCAACAGTGCCGCCACAGCCTGCAGTGCAAAAAAGCAAATTACCGCGCTCCACCCTGTACTATCTGCCATTTATTACCTGAGTTAGCAGCATTGTAAACATTTAACTGTCATTATGAGATTCTTTTATTACCTGACTGCAAAATGAAGCGAATATATTTAAACCATTAGACAAGAATAACTTTTTAATATATAACAGAAAGTTAATATCCGTATAACTATCATAAAAGTTTATGTTCGCTTATAATATTTCATTCTTATTTAATCCAAATTCACATATAAGATCAATTAAGTAGGACTAATGTAGGTCATGAAGTGTTTTAGGAGTAGCTGGATTAAGGATCAAAAACTTAAAAAGTAGAATTTTTATGTTTCAATCTACATTTACAGATGTGGGTAAATGTTTACATAAAGACTACTAAAGTATAGATACCTGATAGTTTTGAGAAGGTACAGAAGAGAATCTAAACACCAGTTTCTTAGAAAAATAAGATCTTAGGAGTATAACTTATTGTTAGGCTGTCTAAATAAACATATTTAAGGCTGTTCTCACTTTCAGATCTTTTTATAATAACATACCTTTAGTATGAGACATAAGTTGTAACAGACATATTCAATACATTTATTTGAGTTTTTATGTGAAACAATAGTTAATAGCAACGACACGTTTTAGTAGCCTTCACCATAAAAGTAACAGGTCCTAAATATTTTAGTTTACGCCATTGGTGAATTTTGAAACTAAAAATTCAAGAAGTGTATTTATCTTCTTTATCTGAAAAGGTTGTATTTCCTAAACTAGAAAGATATTGATTAATTCAACAAAAATGAAAATTCTGCATGGAATTGTAGGTTTTACTGATATATTTCTTTAAAGTCAATTACTAAAAAAGAAGTTTTTATGAATGATTATACATCAGACAGTTCAGGTTATTTTTGCTAGCGAACAGCATGCGCGAATCAGCACTCGAATTTGGGACCTGGAGTTACATAAGCTGATACAGAATTACTCATCTACAGTAGCGGTAGAAGTTATCTACTAGGCAAATTCTGTTAATTCTTTCTGCACGTGCCCACTAGATATGCAAATGCATCTTTTACATTAATATGATATAATTATTATTGCTATATAGTATTAATATTGCTATATACTGCAAAGTTCTTATCATGAAAAATAAATTATAATGTAGTTTAAACGAAAAGTTTAAGTATTTAAAAATAACAATAGCGTCCAGTACGGAATTACCGGATTGACAAATTTTTGTTTCGTGTACAAAGAGAAATACAGAACAATATGGGTTAAATTATTGTTTGTTTGCTAAACCGTTTACAGTTATATGAAATATTACATGTAAACACTTAAACATAACCTATTTCGGTGTTTTTATCATTAATATACACTACTTTGAACTCACTGTTAATATTTAGCACACTACAGAATACCGGAAAGATGGCTGTGAGTCATAGGTAAGAAAATGGGTATCTTAAACAATTACAAGTTTGTATCAACTGTGTAAAGCAGACCCAAAATGCATAAAGTCAATCAATATTTTTTTTATGAAACCGTTAGGCTGATATTACGTACACGTGCTGGGTACAGAAAAGATTTTAAACAGTCCAAAAGGCACGCGAGGTGTTGTTTGCAGCAAGATGTTCAACTAAAAACTTAGAGACAAAAAAGTGTATTAATTGCAAGAATGAAAAGATTACTTACTAGAACGTTAGATGAAACTTGTTTCTGACCAGTAAAGAGTAATAGAATTGCGAAAATATGTATTATTTAAAATTAAAATAATAAGAAGACAGTTTATGACGATCACCCTTATTCCGAGATTGGACATGCACCATCATTCTTCTCTATGTAGAAATTTCATTCAAAGTGTTATATCAGTTTTCTGGTAAGCAAGTGAAATGCAAAAGTGCGATTAAGTTCAATATTGTCACTAACGTCTATTATTGGCTTCAATAATTATATTATAATTTATTTTTAATCTTCGAATAAAAATGTTAATTGCTAAAATCTTACATAATAGTACTCAGTTTTTTACATATTTATTTCTTTAATATTTTTTCGTGTCTATCATGGTTAAGAACTTTGCAAAAATATTAGCTGATGTTCCTCCAAATTCAATTTGTTAATACATACTAATATCAAACACCGTGTTTCTCAAAAATAAATTAAACTACATGCAAACGTTGAAATCTAAAGTGAGTTCGTTTTCGGGCTATCGTGTAGACTGACAGACAGACAAAATTAAAATATTTCAAGCCTCACGAGTGATGAATTTCGCTAAAGCTCAGCGTATTACTTAAGTTTTAAAATTATAACAGAACTAACATAAGTGGAATATAATGAGACAATATAAGGACCTATACCTATTACCATTATAAATTAATTTAAACCGTGGAATTAAGGGTGTAAAACTAAAAAATGGCTTTTGTGATAACTGTTAATTTTAAGTAACACCAATATCACCTATAACAACAAGCTAAGCACTGAATTTAATTTTTAAGAATAAAATTTCAGAAATAATTTCTAATAACCCAATAAATTTCTAAGGAGCCAGTCTATTACGTATACTAAAAAGTATTTTTAATTCTATAAAAAACTTAATTTTAGCTAATATAAATGTTGTCATTATGCGAGTTACTTTATCTACATGGTTATCAAGTCGTTACGTTTCTCAATAAACATTCACCATTACAATGTTCCAGTTAGTGAAGAACCATTTCTGATATGTCTGTGAAATAGAGTGAAGACTATATTATTTATTTCAATATTGAATATTTTAGGTACTTATTGAAAAAATGTATTTACCTCAGTTTCCAATTGTAAATGTTTGTGATATTAAAAAAAATATTTTACAATTTACATTCTTTATTTCAAAGATCTCCTCAAGAAATAAAGTTTATAGTATAACTACGTCATAGGCTTGACCAATAACACAAGAAATATTGAATAGCAATCTTTACTAGCATATATTTATTTTAATGTAATATTTGTATGTGACAACCAGTGCCTCAGTTACCTTGGTCCCTGAATCTGGGTATAAACACCTGTAAAGTTAAATAGCTTGTCACTTTTGAACAAACATTTTGATTGTTGTCACCCATGATTTTGCAGAAGATTGGCTTTCCTGTCAGTGTGTGATAAAAAATGTTATTCCGATAAACAGGTTTAGTGAAAAATTGTATAAACAACTACGAGTTGACATAAACAAGAAAAAGACAAGTAAAAGAAAGCTCTGGTGGTAATCTCATCAACTAATTGAATAAAGTAAAATATATAGACCATAATTCTCCTAAAATCTGTACACAACGTTTTTATAAACGATTGGTTTTAACCAAATTAACACAATACGTCATGAATTTTATTCCGAAGTCAACTAACATTCACTAGTTTTAAATTATTTTTAATATTAACACTACTATATAATTCCTGAAAAATGTCTCTCAGACACATTGAAGTAAATAATTCTCTTAGTACTCTTTTCACTTGTTATAAAATATGTGAGAATGGATCATAAAACATTTCAATCGGGTAAAATACATAACTGTAGACTGATTCTTTCTGTACAATTATAGTACTTAAGGGATTTAAAAACATAAATAACAACTTGTTTCTGCTTACGCAAAAAACATAACTAAATGTTAATCAACTACACTAATAAGTATCACTACACCCAAAAATTTATTCATTGCAAAAGTCCTTAGCATTAAAATCCTCTTAACCTAAAATGCGTTATAAAAACATAGGAATTGTTTCAGTGTTTTTTTTCTTGATTGATAATCGCAAAACTAGAATGCAAATTCCTTTGGGTAAAAAGAAAATTTATAGAAAATCTTTGAATTGTAAATAATTAAGTAAGTCGTCCATAAGTCCTTGGCTTCATCCTGGTCTTTGCCATAGTACTTCTGGTGTAGATTTTCCCACGCCCTAACGTCTTTGAACATTAAAACTGAACAATTAAAAATATTCCTGTCCTTTATCAAGATTGGCCATTGCACTTGTTCCTGGTCGTGCTTGTCCAACCTAACGTGTTGTAAGTTTAACAAATTGTGTAAATAAAACATTTGTATTCATCTAAAGCTTTGTGATACCTATCCTTTGCTGTTTCCATGGATAAAAATATTAATACGTACACTTGTGTGTACATTTCACCTGTTTCTCTCTTTGTTTCAGTTTTTGCCTTGTTGTGGTAAGTACTTATATTCTTGTATAATCCAATAAAATGTTTTCGTAAAAATTTTAGTAGTACACGTGACTAATTAAAAGCATTATTTCAGGTAAAAATACCTATTTCAGAGTATAAATAATAGTACACCGATTGACACTATTGTTTTTGGGTACAGAGAGGAATAAAACACAGCACAAAACAAAAATTAGCAGGTCCTTTATAAAACGAAACTATAAAATACTACAACTATAAATATAAACTCAAGAAAAACAATCTATTTAATATGTTAAATGTTCTAGTGGTAAACACAAGTATTGTCACAACCCATACGACTACCTTATAACTGGATACTGGGTTGAGGTTTTTATGCCACTCAGCAAGTTTTACTTGTACGTAATTCTGCTCTATTAAAATATTTTAGTGGTAAACACAAAGTATTGTAACAACCCATACGCCTACCTAATACTTAATACTGGGTTGATGTTTTTTTAATAGAAGTTACCCTTGAATTATGAAATACTTTTTAATTCCACATTATCAGCAATATAAAATTATCCCATTTAAAGTTTGCACAATAATATTACGTTATCAAAACTAAAAAAAGTTTACTTTTATTATTTACGTAATGATGGAATAAATAGTGAACAATTTAAAAATAATAAATTGTTTCTTTGAAAATGGTTATTGCTTTTAATATTAAAACAATTACCACCTCTTTCATAATGAATTAAAATGACTTAACTTAAGATATGAAGCTCCCAATCGTCTGTTGGGGAATTAAAATATTTAAATATTGCTATGTTTCCATGACGTCATTAGTAGTGATTTAATTTAGTTTCTGGAACTTTGTTATGCCCAAAGAGGCTCTTAATGTTTCATACAGAAAATAAGCGTCAACCTCTTTATGAGAGACTTAGTAATACATGCTGTTTTGTTAAGTAATTTAGCAGCATTGTACGTAGTAATCTGACACTACGTGATTCTTGACATATTTTAATAATTTATTGAGTAATACAGTTCCGATTAATATTTTTAATTAAACTAATTATTTTCTATTTTATTCTTAACTAATAGGAACAAAGATCCTATCAGTTACGTTTTATATTTATTTTAAAAAGGAGGTTTGTAATGCAGCTGTTATTATTTTGATTGAGTGTCCTATTATCTATAGTCTA
>NW_025776803.1:0-14388 GCF_021130785.1 Homalodisca vitripennis | reverse complement strand
AAGGTAATTTTTTTTTTAAAAAGAGGTGTTTAAACCTACAGATAGGAATAAGTTAATTTTTTGAAAACAATCCCATTTGTTTTTATAGATTTGGAAAAAATTGTGTATAGCTAGTAAATGTATAGCTTTAATGATAACTTAAGGGACAATTGAAGTAGGACATATGTTAACAACATGTATCCACCACATGTTGAACCTAGAAAAAGTAGACCCTACTGTAAAAAACCCCCAAAGGTTATGTTTCTAATCTAGTAATAGGCCTGGTCACTTAGCAAAAAATTGTTTTAGGAAGCCCAAAAAAACTACTTGGTAGGGGAGTGGTATTACACACAAACACCTAAATAATATCCCTCCCCGGTTTCATAAGTCTAAGAATAATTAATTTTATAAATAGTAATGCAGTAAGAAAATAAGAACGCTATTTTATGAAAGTCTATGCTAAGGTAATTAAAAATTGGAGTAAATTAAATTATAGAAAACCTAATCTAAGACTAAATGTTAAACAGTGTAAACATTATGCCTCTAATTGAATCTATAAAAAATAAATGAAGCTTTAATTACGTATGGGTAAAAATTTAAAAACAAACTGCTTATTCAGACCACTGGTGCTACAAGAGATATAATTAGTAAAGAATTTTATGATAGCCTATTGTTGAATAAAAAATGTTTCTAAATTAATGAAGTCTGATGATAGAAATGTTTTTGCTGCAAATAACACTGAAATAAAATGTTTTGGTTACTGTTATGCTAAGATAAAAAATTTCTAAAATTTTGTTGGAAAGTAAAAACTTATTGTATTGGATAATTTAAAATGGGACATTGTGTTATGGAAACCCATTTATAACTAATAGTAAAAACTAATTTTTAGATCTTGATGGAGATTCCATGTTATTTTAAATTCTGTTGTAATGAGAAAGTAAACTATTGTCAGACAACAGCCTTTTAAACATGAATTAAACAACATTGATGTAAAAATAGGGTTGCACTAGAGCTGAGGCTGAGTGAGATACAAAACCTTAAAAAGGGATTTTCCAAATGTTTTTTACTCCAAAATTAGGAGAGGCTCTAGATTTGGAAGTTAAATTAATTCTAAATGACCCCACACCTGTAAATATTCAGGCCTTATTTTATGAGCCCTCCCACTGTAAATAAGTTAAAAACAATAATACAGGATTGGTTTGACCAAGAAATAATTGAACCCAGTACTTCAGCCTACTTCCAGTCCAGCCCTTTTTAACCCAAAAAAAGGACAGACTTGTAGTCAATTACACAGAATTAAATAAAAAGTTACAGAAAATTGATTTTCCCATTGGTGATTTAAATAATCTATTATCAACATCTTAGTGGAGCTAAATAATTTTTCAGTAATAGATTTAAGAAAAAGTTTTTTACAATATCCATTATCACCTGATAGTCAAGATCTTACCTCATTTAGTACTATATTTGGTAGGCCTAAATATAAATTTCAAACGAGTCCCCTTTGGTTTACATGTTGGTAGTGCTGTATTGTCCCGCCTATCTGGACAAGTTCCTAGACAACATGAAATTTAAATATGTGATCAATTTTTGTGATGATATCTTAGTGTACAGTAAAGACCTTAATTCGCATTTAGTACATGTCGGAGGAATTGTAAATAGACTAAAGCAAACATGGCTTAACGGCAAACCTAGAGAAAGCAAAGTTTTGTTTTGAGGAAATCTCCTTTTTGGGGAATTTAATAAAAATTAATACATTTACTATAGATCCCGAGCGAACAAGGAGTATAAGAGAATTTATGCCACCTAAGAACGCCAAACAAGTTTCAACAGTTTTTAGGTATGACCAATTTTTTTTCTAAATTTATTAAAAATTATGCCGAATTATGGTAATCCTTTAAATTCGTTTAAGAAGGATAAACGCTAAATTTATTTGGACAAGTGAATGTCAAGATTCATTTTTAAAGTTAAAAGAAGCTATAATGAATCCTCCTGTACTCCAGTTGGCCGATTTTTCAAAACAATTTGTAGTAATTGACAGATGCCTAGTGGAATATCCGCAGGGTGGTTGTTTATTACAGGAAAACGACCAATATGAATTAATGCCGATAGACTATTACTCCAGGAAGTTTACTGATGCCGAATTAAAATATACTATTTACGGAAAAGAAGCTTTGAGTGCACTAATTTGCATAGAAAAATGGCATGAGTTTTTAGAAGTTAAAACCTTTAAATTAATTACAACATAACCAAGCTTTATCCTATGTCCTCAATCACAAAAGAAAAGGTAGGAAGACTTGCCCGGTGGATCGAGAGGATTTTGAATTTACCATTTGAAGTGGAATTTAAAAGTTTCTACCGATAGCAGACACCCTGTCGCGTATGTTTGAAAGCGAGTCGACGGGAACACAGCTGATCCAAGCCTCAGTGACCACCTGAACGTTCCAGACCGGAGTTAAAATAGCTTATCGATTTCCTTCTGCCATTCAGACTCCTCCCGGAGGCAAAAATGTAAACAAACATCCAACGTAAAGCCTAAAATACAGATTAATAATAAGTGTAATAACAAGGATAATTTGTGGTTGTTAATAAATGATTTGCCATTAGCATTTTAAGGACTTAGAGAAATATCAACTTCAAGATAAAGAAACTCAGCACATCATTCAATCTGTAAAAAGTAATGGTAATAATTTATGTTATTTTATAAAAAAACAATTTACTTATGTACAAAAGGAATGTAAAAAAGTAAGAGTACGATATTTTTGCCTGTACAGTTAATTGACTTAGTATATGAATTCTTTCACAGTTCTTTAATAGGAGGTCATTTAGGCATTGCTAGAAACGCAAAGAAAGATTAACCAGTATTTTTATAGACCTGATTTAAACGAAATTATAAAGGAAAAAGTAAAAAAGAATGTGTAATGTTTGTAAAATGAGCGAAGTGTGCCAAAGAAAATTTGAAGGCGAATTAGTGTCAGTACCATTTAAGAACAATATGGATTGTTTATTCATAGGTCTTTTGGGCCCCTTAGCGAGAACTAGAAACAGTAATGTATATTTACTTGTAGTTGTAGATGCCGCTAGTAAATTTCTATGGCTCATCCCTTTGAGGAAATGTAAGAGTGCTGAAAATATGTAATAAATTAGACCGCATTATTTTTAACAACTTTTCTGTACCTAAAATAATAGTGTTAGACATAGCCGCAAATTATACATCACTGTATTTTAAGAAGTTCTTATTTAAAAATATTATTGAACACCGTAGACTAGCGCCTTAAAGGGCAAATGGAAATCAATCAGAAAGGCCATATATTAGAAATATATCAACATTATTACGTAGTTTCTATCACAACTGTCATAGTAATTGGGATAATGATCTAGGCTATATACAATTAAGTTTAAACACCGCCCACACTGAAAGCACAGGTTTTGCTGCCATTGATTTAATGTTTAATCATTCCTGTAATAATGCTTTATCTAATTTATGGAAGCTAAATGATCTAATTGGTGAAAATTTGTCCGAGGAAACTATTTTAAACAATTTAGAGAGCTGTTGTGAATGTAAAAAGAAGCATAATACATAATAGTAATAGACAAAAATACTCCGAGCAAAATATAAAACATCCCTTTAAGTTGCATTCCTTAGTATGGTTAAGAACCCACTATCTAAGCAATAAAGTAGAAAAAGTTTTGTGCAAAATTAGCACCAAAATATGTAGGAATTTATAAAATTTTATATTTTTACGCCCCGTAACTTGTATTGTACAACATACTAAAAAAGTTTTGAATGTAAAAAAAGGTTCATATTGTGGGACTTAAAGTTAAATTAAGACATGTTCTGTATGGAAAAACGTTGTAGCATCCCTAACTTAATAAACCACTTGCTGCCAAATTTTAAAAGATTAAATAAAATCCAGGAAAGTTTTGGTAAAATTTAAAGTAACTTACCCTTGAAGATCTTTTATTTGCTTGATTGAAATGGATACAAGTTGTGACGTCGTCCTTCTGACGAGCACGTTGTCGTCATTAAGTTTTTTGTCTCATTAAATGGCTAATACCGTCGCGAATTTGTTTTAGGCGAGCTCACGTATTATTTGAGTAGATGGCTACCAGTTTCATAACTTCTACTGCTCTTCTAGTAATTACCGACTAGAAATAACCCTTCTTAGACTTCAGCTTCAATGCCTCGTGCCAAGACGCCGAAACCCGGGTTGTGAGTCTACATATTGCGAAGGGAAGTAAAATCTTAAACTTTTATAAAGTAAAATATCGTAGGCATAATTCCATAGAACATTGGATATTTTAGTCCCACCTATCAGATATACATTTTATTTCTTGTACTCTAATTGGCAGCAAAGTGGCAAGGCATACATTTAATTTACCAACTAAAAGTGGTGCTTGTAAGTTTCATTAATTTAATTGAACTTATAAGTAAACTTTACAATTCGAGTATTTATTACTACGACCTCAGAAGTCACCACCCCCTGTGTTATCGTCATTCGGTACACTGTGTCAGAGGTAAATAGGGCATTTAAAGTTTAGGGACACAACCAAAAATATTTGGTCAGGAATCCATATGAAGACGATCCAAACTGTCGCAGTTTGCATAAACTTACTATTACTATTACATTCAGAGCGTTATACACATGGAAACCAAGGTTTATTACGATTTGGAAAATATGGCGTATTAGTAATGAAAATGTTTTATTCGGTAGAATCCATAAACCGAAGGCAATGACATATATACACTTTATTTCATAAAATAAACTTACAAAAATAATGTTCTATGCTTGGTCCCGAAACGAAAGCCCTCTCACATTTATCAAGCTGTACAGTTATTTAGTTGTATTTTATATAATACATATTTTCGCAACCCTGTTACTCGTTACTGGTTAATATAAGTTACATCCGATGTTCTTGGAACTAAATTCTTGGTGGATTAATAACCGAATTGGCACGCGTATTAATTTTATCTCTCGCGAACTTTGTAGCTGCCGTTACTGCTGCCGAGTAACATCTCGCGCGCCTTGTCCGTAAGTAAAAATTTTATATTTTCGTATTATAAATTAGCCCCTTCATGCGAGACACCTAATTTTGAATGTAATATAAAATAAATTTTTAAATAGTAAAGTAACTTGCCTTGGTTTATGTTTTATTTGGAAGATTAATATTCATAATGGTGTGGTGATATCCTTCTGACGAGACCACGTTGTCGTGAATCTGAAGTTGTCTCGATAATAGCTAATACCGTCGTGTTTTGTTTTAGGCGAGTTCAACCGAGTCTCTTATTTTTAATTCGAATCTCTGAGTTGATTTTAACTATAAGTACAACTTGTAATCTACTAATCCTCACTTTTTTCGACTACAGCTGCAATGTCGAGCCAAGATGCTGACGCCCGCGCTTGTAAGTCGACATCAACGTGAAGGGAAGTCGATTTTAAAGTTTTAAATAATTATTAAGTTCATAGGTATGCAAAATTTCCATAGAACATTGGAACCATTAGGCCCACATCCATTATATTATTCCAGTTCATTATCACTTTATTTGGCAGCAACGTGGCAATACATTATTTATATTTTAACATATAGAAGTCGTGTGTTTATGTTTATTTGCCACAATTAAATATATATAAATAAAATATGAAAATCAAGTATTCATTACTTGGCCTCCTCAGCAGTATTTAACCCCATGTGTTTTCGTCCTTTCGGTACAAATCTATGAACTGCATTGTTCGAAAGTGTTTCTATAGAAACAACATTTAGAATGATTTCAGTGTTTAGTCGTCTTCAACCGTTGTGAACTGTAATTAATTTTTTTTAAAGGTGTGTATCCTAATATACAACATTAAACTTATTTACAATAATATTAATATATCCCTCAAGTCAGCACATTGTGCACTTGAAAGATTCGGTACAATTCTACTAAACTTACAACACAAAAACCTAAAAGTCATACGGCGCAGCGTCTTTATTTATATTATTTAAATTGTAACCGAGAATCAAATCAGTTTTCGTGTAATCTCAACCGGATTTTTTTATATAAAACATATTTTCTAGCGGTAAATCTGCGCGGACTACTCAATAATTTTAAAAAAATCTATAATCTGAAAATAAAAAAACGCTGTTATAAAGTATTTTATGCCATAAAGTTCCATAATTCACATTGAGAATTTACGGATCTTTTCGTGTAGATGTATATAGTCTGCGGTAGATAGCACACACGTGACGTAAACCGGGATCTCAATTCTCCAACCTAATAAGGGAGGGGGGTATTACATGGTAGAAGGGTGACAACCTGCCCAAGGACTGGCCTTAGTACCATGTAATGCCCTAACCTGGGTGCGCATAACAGTGTCACTGCAGCCATTGCTGTTGGTTCTAGTAACAGTGGTGGATGCACGGCAACTGTTTTAAGCACAGGCAGTCCCAATCCCTGCCAAGGTTGGTCATTTCAAGTTTTTAAAATAATATTTTAATAGCCATTTCATTTGTGGTATATTTTTAGGGGGGGGCCTTCTTAATATTCTCACCAATCATAAAACAATCTGTAAAAAGGATAAAGTGTTTTTACGCCGACACCCGGGTTGTGATTCTACATATTGCGAAGGGAAGTAAAATCTTAAAGTTTTATAAAGTAAAATATCGTAGGCATAATTCCATAGAACATTGGATATTTTAGGCCCACCTATCAGATATACATTTTTAGTTCTTGTATTCTAAATGGCAGCAACGTGGCATTACATACATTTATTTACCAACTAAAAGTGGTGCTTGTAAGTTTCATTAATTAAATTGAACTTTTAAGTAAACTTTGCAATTCTAGTATTTATTACTACGACCTCAGAAGTCACCACCCCCTTGTGTTATCGTCCAACGGTACACATAATGATTGCGCCACTCTGCTATTGATGTGCCTACTCTGCCATCAACTGGGTGAAACTGAGTGAAAACGCCACAATGCCTGCCATTAAAATAGAGTATTTGTCTAAAGATGAGTTAGTATTTGAACTGATATCTAGAGTTGTTAAATTAAATAGTGACAGTACAGTAAATGAACTTAGAAAGTCCTTAAGACAGTGTTTGAGAAACAATATTTTACCTACTGCAAGTAGCCTATTAAAAATAGATCACAATCAGGAAGTACAACTTCTCAGTGGAAAAGTGATTTTATTAGAACACGGGTGCAGTGAATTGAACAGTGATAGTTCACCTTTAGAAATCACCAAATTTCAAGAAAAACGTAAACATTTAATAAATTGTTTATTTTTAGACAACCAGCTATAAACTAACTACTGTACATAGTGAAACTTTATCAGCTTTAAAGTGTAGGCTATTAAATGTTGAACAACAGTTAGCTAAGAACTTGCTACCTAAAGTGAACCTAGAACAGCTTAAGGGGGTTCGGTATGCCCTATCCTTCCCATGTTAATTTGGCCAATTTTATGTACCTTTTTCTCAGAAACCTTTAAAGCTATCATCATCAAAACTTTAGGACACTACTATTTAGACCTTTGTTAACATTTAGAGCGGAACAAAGTTAAAAAAAGAAGTTTTTATTTAATTTGTTGTAAATAAAAAATGTATTAATTTTTTGTAAAATAATTTATAATTAGAATTTTTTTAATAAAAATTTAAAATAGATTTTTATAATGTCTTCCGCTCTAAATGTGTGTACTGGTCTTAAGTACATGTGTATTTTTTTATGTTAATCTGATCAGTGGATCTTGAGGAAAAAGGTACATAAGTGATAAAAAAGTTAATTTTCGGGAAATCGCAGCTAAAGGCAACACACATCAAATAAGTGAATTCACTGACCTTTATTATAATATTAATGACATCCAGCTGCATAACTAGGGTTATCAGGATCCTCAAACTCTTCCCACTGATCTTCCAGCTTCCTCTTGGCACTTGAGGAGCGAGCTTGCCTTGATTTTTTTGCGACTTCGGTAGCCATGCGTTGAGCTTTTTGTAAGCGAGCTATGTCCAGCTTTTTCATTGCTTTACAAAAATTATGTCCAACAGTCATTCCAAGATGTTGTAAAACCATATATTTTGCCATATTTCCTTTATTGAAGGAACTTATTATTCTATTACTTCTAGGCATTTTAGAAATCAAATGCGTTCTACAAACAAAATAACAGTAACTACAATCCACCAAACAGAACTTGTTTTGTTTACAAACACAAAAATTGGTTTATTGTAACTGAAGACAGTTATAGACAGCTGTATTTTTTGTTAGTAGACAAGGCAGGTGTACCAACCCATAAATCTAAATCATAGTTTGGAAGAATACAACTGTGTTACTATAACAAATACTTCAGTTGCAATGGAAACACTAAATTGTTGGCATGTAGTATATTTTTCAAAATAAAAATAAAAATAGTTCCCATCATCGGATTTTAATAGTTTTTGCATTAAAATGTCAGGAATTAGTCATAGAATAATAAAATATTAAAACACGAAAATTTATAAAAATTTCATTTTTTGGATACCGAACCCCCTTAAAGTGTTCGAAGCCAATTTAAATGAATCATTAGAACAAGATGAGGCTATGGAACAGGCAGTTAAAGAACAAATAGGCCCTACTTCTGTACAAACCACCAACAATATCGCAGCCTACTGCCAGTACCACCACTTTGCCTATTTATAATGCAAACAATAATTGTATTAGTGAACCTGTGTCTACTTTAAATATGTTTAATAAGTTAAACAACCCTGTAGAACATTATTTAAAAAATTTTACAGTAACAAATGGTTTAGTAGTACCTGAGCTTATAAACTTTTTGAAAACTTTGTTAAAACTAAAATATGAAACTAGCCTATCAGATAATGAAATTTTAGCATTGTTACCCTGTTATGCAAAAGGTCCACTTTTAGCTAAAATAATATAGTGTAAGTCTGTCATGCCAAATGTCAACTATCTACACGGGGAATTAATTAGTGCTTTTATCCCTGTAGGCCTAATTGAAAGACAGACTAGATTTAGTTTATAGGCCACAAAGGTTTGATGAGCCACTGTATGAATACATCTATGATATCAAAGAGCTCAGTCAAGTTTTATTGTGTAATGTAAGTGAACAGGACTTGGTAACTTGTATAAAAAGAAGTATTAAACCTACAGACAGGAATAAGTTAATGTTTGAAAACAATCCCATTTGTTTTTTTAGATTTGGAAAAATTGTGTATAGATAGTAAAAACATAACCTTTAGTGATAACTTAAGGGACAATTTAAGTAGGACATATGTTAACAACATGTATCCACCACATGTTGAACCTAGAAAAAGTAGACCTACTGTAAAAAACCCAAAGTTATGTTTCAATAGTAATAGGCCTGGTCACTTAGCAAAAAATTGTTTTAGGAAGCCAAAAAACTAGTTGTTAGGGGAGTGGTATTACACACAACACCTAAAAATATCCCTCCCCGGTTTCATAAGTCTAAGAATAATAATTTTATAAATAGTAATGCAGTAAGAAAAGAAGAACGCTATTTTATGAAAGTCTATGCTAAGGTAATTAAAAATTGGAGTAAATTAAATTATAGAAAACCTAATCTAAGACTAAATGTTAAACAGTGTAACAATATGCCTCTAATTGAATCTATAAAAAATAAATGAAGCTTTAATTACGTATGGGTAAAAATTTAAAAACAAACTGCTTATTAGACACTGGTGCTACAAGAGATATAATTAGTAAAGAATTTTATGATAGCCTATTGTTGAATAAAAATGTTTCTAAATTAATGAAGTCTGATGATAGAATGTTTGCTGCAAATAACACTGAAATAAAATGTTTTGGTTACTGTTATGCTAAGATAAAAATTTCTAAATTTTGTTGGAAAGTAAAACTTATTGTATTGGATAATTTAAAATGGGACATTGTGTTAGGAAACCCATTTATAACTAATAGTAAACTAATTTTAGATCTTGATGGAGATTCATGTTATTTTAAATTCTGTTGTAATGAGAAAGTAACTATTGTCAGACAACAGCCTTTTAAACATGAATTAAACAACATTGATGTAAAAATAGGGTGCACTAGAGCTGAGGCTGAGATACAAAACCTTATAAGGGATTTTCCAAATGTTTTTACTCCAAAATTAGGAGAGGCTCTAGATTTGGAAGTTAAATTAATTCTAAATGACCCCACACCTGTAAATATTAGGCCTTATTTTATGAGCCCTCCCACTGTAAATAACATCAAAACAATAATACAGGATTGGCTTTACCAAGGAATAATTGAACCCAGTACTTCAGCCTACTCCAGTCCAGCCTTTTTAACCAAAAAGGACAGACTTGTAGTCAATTACACAGAATTAAATAAAAAGTTACAGAAAATTGATTTTCCCATTGGTGATTTAAATAACTATTATCAAACATTTCTTAGTGGAGCTAAATATTTTTCAGTAATAGATTTAAGAAAACATTTTTTACAATATCCATTATCACCTGATAGTCAAGATCTTACCTCATTTAGTACTATATTTGGTAGGCCTAAATATAAATTTAAACGAGTCCCCTTTGGTTTACATGTTGGTATGTAGTGCTGTATTGTCCGCCTATCTGGACAAAGTTCTAGACAATATAAAATTTAAATATGTGATCAATTTTTGTGATGATATCTTAGTGTACAGTAAAGACCTTAATTCGCATTTAGTACATGTCGGAGGAATTATAAATAGACTAAGCAAACATGGCTTAACGGCAAACCTAGAAAAAGCAAAGTTTTGTTTTAAGGAAATCTCCTTTTTGGGGAATTTAATAAAAAATAATACAGTTACTATAGATCCCGAGCGAACAAGGAGTATAAGAGAATTTATATCACCTAAGAATGCCAAACAAGTTTCACAGTTTTTAGGTATGACCAATTTTTTTTCTAAATTTTATTAAAAATTATGCCGAATTATGTAATCCTTTAAATCGTTTAAGAAGGATAAACGCTAAATTTATTTGGACAAGTGAATGTCAAGATTCATTTTTAAAGTTAAAAGAAGCTATAATGAATCCTCCTGTACTCCAGTTAGCCGATTTTTCAAAAACAATTTGTAGTAATGACAGATGCTAGTGGAATATCCGCAGGTGGTTGTTTATTACAGGAAAACGACCAATATGAATTAATGCCGATAGACTATTACTCCAGGAAGTTTACTGATGCCGAATTAAAATATACTATTTACGGAAAAGAAGCTTTGAGTGCACTAATTTGCATAGAAAAAATGGCATGAGTTTTTAGAAGTTAAAACCTTTAAATTAATTACACATAACCAAGCTTTATCCTATGTCCTCAATCACAAAAGAAAGGTAGGAAGACTTGCCCGGTGGATCGAGAGGATTTTGAATTTTACCATTTGAAGTGGAATTTAAAAGTTCTACCGATAATGCGCTAGCAGACACCCTGTCGCGTATGTTTGAAAGCGAGTCGACGGGAACAGCTGATCCAAGCCTCAGTGACCACCTGAACGTTCCAGACCGGAGTTAAAATAGCTTATCGATTTCCTTCTGCCATTCAGACTCCTCCCGAAGGCAAAAATGTAAACAAACATCCAACGTAAAGCCTAAAATACAGATTAATAATAAGTGTAATAACAAGGATAATTTGTGGTTGTTAATAAATGATTTTCCATTAGCATTTAAGGACTTAGAGAAATATCAACTTCAAGATAAAGAAACTCAGCACATCATTCAATCTGTAAAAAGTAATAGTAATAATTTATGTTATTTTATAAAAAAACAATTTACTTATGTACAAAAGGAATGTAAAAAGTAAGAGTACGATATTTTTGCCTGTACAGTTAATTGACTTAGTATATGAATTCTTTCACAGTTCTTTAATAGGAGGTCATTTAGGCATTGCTAGAACGCAAAGAAAAATTAACCAGTATTTTTATAGACCTGATTTAAACGAAATTATAAAGGAAAAAGTTAAAAGAATGTAATGTTTGTAAAATGAGTAAAGTGTGCCAAAGAAAATTTGAAGGCGAATTAGTGTCAGTACCATTTAAGAACAATATGGATTGTTTATTCATAGATCTTTTGGGTCCCTTAGCGAGAACTAGAAACAGTAATGTATATTTACTTGTAGTTGTAGATGCCGCTAATAAATTTCTATGGCTAATCCCTTTGAGGAAATGTAAGAGTGCTGAAATATGTAATAAATTAGACCGCATTATTTTTAACAACTTTTCTGCACCTAAAATAATAGTGTCAGACAATGCCGCATATTTTACATCACTGTATTTTAAGCAGTTCTTTATTTAAGAATTTTATTGAACACCGTAGACTAGCGCCTTACAGGGCAAATGGAAATCAATCAGACAAGGCTAATATATTAGAAATATATCAACATTATTACGTAGTTTCTATCACAACTGTCATAGTAATCGGGATAATGACCTAGGCTATATACAATTAAGTTTTAAACACCGCCCACAATGAAAGCACAGGTTTTGCTGCCTTTGATTTAATGTTTAATCATTCCTGTAATAATGCTTTATCTAATTTATATTTATTAGATCATTATCTAATTGGTGAAAATTTGTCCAAGGAAACTATTGTAAACAATTTAAAGAGAGCTGTTTGTGAATATAAAAAGAGCAAGCACATAATAGTAATAGACAAAAATACTCCGAGCAAAATATAAAACATCCCTTTAAGTTGCATTCCTTAGTATGGTTAAGAACCCACTATCTAAGCAATAAAGTAGAAAAGTTTTGTGCAAAATTAGCACCAAAAATATGTAGGAATTTATAGAATTTTATATTTTTTTAAGCCCCGTAACTTGTATTGTACAACATACTGAAAATGTTTTGAATGTTAAAAAAGGTTCATATTGTGGACTTAAAGTTAAATTAAGATATGTTCTGTATGGAAAAACGTTGTAGCATCCCTAACTTAATAAAACCACTTGCTGCCAAATTTAAAAGATTAAATAAAATCCAGGAAGTTAATTGTTTGGTGAATTCTAAACGAATGTTTGAAATGAAATAAAATAAAGAAAAAGAATTTGTAAATAGACTTTGTATAAAGAAATTAGACAGAGTTAATCCTGCATGTTTGTAATAAAGGAAACAAACATGAAAAATGTTGTCTGTCTTTTGTATGTATGTCGAAATACTGAAGTTTTGAATTTTGTATATATTTGAAGTGTTATAATTCATGTAGATGTAAGATGTATATGATATTGTATGTAAATATATTAAGAGTAATGTAATATTAATAAGAAATGTGAGACTTAGCTTCTCGTGAGGGGATGTTTCATTCCATCCGTATTCGATCAATATTGGTAACTTGTCCGCAAGTCTCAGGGTATTTAAACGACAAAACACTATACACAAAACACTGGTATGAATGCAAAAAAAAGAATGAAAGCGGCCCCTATCTAACAAAACACTAAAGTACACTTATCCACTATTTAATCGCCTTAAATTCCCTTATTCTCGTAACGACCCGCAAATTCTAAAAACGCTGCAACATGCACGTCAAGGAAAATAATTTGCCTAAAGCAACTATCTATTTTTGGTCTCCAAGTGATCAGATAAAGAAATCAGATGCCGGTTGAGCTGCATTGGTATGGGATCTAGCGGATTTCGTAGAAAACTCTTGAAACCCCGTGCTATCGTATTTTTATTGTAGAAAATTTGAATTTGTGTACTAAATAAAAGGTTGAATTAAGTTTGTTATTTAGAATAGGTTTAAAGTAAAGTAACTAGGTTGTGAAAATAAAAGCAAGGGGGATATCTGTACCGTTAGATAGTTCCATTTTATATAATGCCACATTTCACAACCTAGTTATCCAGTACAACTTAATATTATTTTTTATCCAATGTTCCGAAAACTAAATTATCGGCGGACTAACTACCTAATTAGCACGCGTATGAATAATTTTATTGTAACCCTTAGTAGCAGCCCAACTACGTGACCGATTTCACCTCGCGCGCTATGTCCGTAAGTTAAAATTTATATTTTCGTACTATTAAATTAGCCCTTTGATGCCAAACATATAAAAATGAATGTAACGTAAAGTAAAGTTGTAAATAGTAAAGTAACTTACCCTTGAAGATATTTTATTTGCTTGATTGAAATGGATACAAGTTGTGACGTCGTCCTTCTGACGAGCACGTTGTGATAAGTTTTTTGTCTCATAAAATGGCTAATACCGTCGCGAATTTGTTTTAGGCGAGCTCACGTATTAATTGAGTAGATGGCTACCAGTTTCATAACTTCTACTCCTCTTCTAGTAATTACCGACTAGAAATAACCCTTCTTGGACTTACAGCTTCAGTGTCTCGTGCCAAGACGCCGACACCCGGGTTGTGATTCTACATATTGCGAAAGGAAGTAAAATCTTAAAGTTTTATAAAGTAAAATATCGTAGGCATAATTCCATAGAACATTGGATATTTTAGGCCCACCTAT